>NC_036870.1:8775361-8832452 GCF_002910315.2 Salvelinus sp. IW2-2015
TTTATTTTAGATTTTCTTTCCATCACATTCCCAGTGGTCAGAAGTTTACAAACACTCAATTAGTATTTGGTAGCATTGCCTTTAAATTGTTTAACTTGGCTCAAACGTTTCGAGTCGCCTGCCACAAGCTTCACAATAAGTTGGGTGAATTTTGGCCATAATATTTGTGTCATTCTCAAAACTTTTGGCCACGACTGTAGATGGCATCATGAGGGCGAGGAAAAATTATGGGATATATTGAAGCAACATCAGTCAGGAAGTTAAAGCTTGGTTAAAGCTTCCCACAATAAGTTGGGTGAATTTTGGCCCATTCCTCCTGACAGAGCTGGTGTAACTGAGTCAGGTTTGTAGGCCTCCCTTGCTCGCACACTTTTGCAGTTTCTTTATGCCCACAAATATTCTATGGGATTGAGGTCAGGGCTTTGTGATGGCCACCCATACCCTGACTTTGTTGTCCTGAAGAAATTTTTTGCCACAACTTTCGAAGTATGTTGGGTGCATTGTCCATTTGGAAGACCCATTTGTACCAAGCTTTAACTTCCTGACTGATGTCTTGAGATGTTGCTTCAATATAGGCCACATAAGTTTCCTACCTCATGATGCCATCTATTTTGTGAAGTGCACCAGTCCCTCCTGCAGCAAAGCACCCCCACAACATGATGCGCCACCCCAGTGCTTCATGGTTGGGATGGTGTTCTTCGGCTTGCAAGCCTCCCCCTTTTCCACCAAACATAACGATGGTCATTATGGCCAAACAGTTCTATTTTTGTTTCATCAGACCAGAGGACACCTTGGTACTTGCGTACTATTGTTTGTACAGATGAAGTGGTACCTCCAGGCGTTTGGAAATGATGAACCAGACTTGTGGAGGTCTACAATTTTCTTTCTGAGGTCTTGGCTGATTGTCATTTGATTTTCCCATGATGTCAACACAATAAGGCACTGAGTTGAAGGAGTCCTTGAAATACATCCACAGGTACACCTCCAATTGACTCAAATGATGTCAATTAGAATACAAGAAAAAAGCGAAATATGGAGAAAAGGCCCTAACAGAAGCGTTCGATAAAATAAGCAATAAAACTGGCCATCTTTAGACTAGTTGAGTATCTGGAGCATCAGCATTTGTGGGTTCACTTTAACTATACATCCATGTACATACTACCTCAATTGGCCCGACCAACCAGTGCTCCCGCACATTGGCTAACTGGGCTATCTGCATTGTGTCCCACCACCCGCCAACCTCTCTTTTTACGCTACTGCTACTCTCTGTTCATCATATATGCATAGTCACTTTAACCATACCTACATGTACATACTACCTCAATAAGCCTGACTAACCGGTGTCTGTATATAGCCTTGCTACTCTTATTTTCYAATGTCTTTTTACTGTTGTTTTATTTCTTTACTTACCTACACACACACACATACCTTTTTTTCACACTATTGGTTAGAGCCTGTAAGTAAGCATTTCACTGTAAGGACTACACCTGTTGTATTCGGCGCAGGTGACAAATAAACTTTGATTTGATTTGATTACAGGCTCAAAATGGCCAGAAACAAAGACCTTTCTTCTGAAACTCGTCAGTSTATTCTTGTTCTGAGAAATGAAGGCTATTCCATGCGAGAAATTGAAGATCTAGTACAACGCTGTGTACTACTCCCTTCACAGAACAGCGCAAACTGGAATAGCCAGAATAGAAAGAGGAGTGGGAGGCCCCAGTGCACAGCTGAGTAAGAGGACAGGTACATTAGAGTGTCTAGTTTGAGAAACAGACGCCTCACAAGTCCTCAACTGGCAGCTTCATTAAATTGTACCAGCAAAACACCAGTCTCAACATCAACAGTGAAGAGGCGACTCCGGGATCCTGGCCTTCTAGGCAGAGTTGCAAAGAAAAAGCCATCTCTCAGACTGGCCAATAAAAAGAAAAGATTAAGATGGGCAAAATAACACAGACACCGGACACCGGACAGAAGAACTCTGTCCAGAAGGACAAAAGTAGTGTATATACAGTGCTTTCTGAAAGTATCTAGACCCATTGACTTTTTCCACATTTTGTTACGTTACAGCCTTATTCTAAAATTGATTAAATGGTTTTCAATCTACACACAATARCCCATAATGACAAAGCACAAACAGCTTTTTAGATATTTTTTGCAAATGTATAAAAAATAAGAAACTTAACTATCACATTTACATAATTATTCAGACCCTTTACTCAGAACTTTGTTGAAGCACCTTTGGCAACAATTACAGCCTCGAGTCTTCTTGGGTATGACGGTAAAAGCTCGGCACACCTGTATTTGGGGAGTTTCTCCCATTCRTCTCTGCAGATCCTCTCAAGCGCTGTCAGGTTGGAGGAGAGCGCCGCTGCACAGCTATTTTCAGGTCTCTCCAGAGATGTTCGATCGGGGTCAAGTCCGGGCTCWGGCTGGGCAACTCAAGGACATTCAGAGACCTTAGGGTCGTTGTCCTATTGGAAGGTGAACTTCACCCCAGTCTGAGGTCCTGAGCGTTATAGAGACGGTTTTCGTCAAGGATCTCTCTGTAATTTGCTRCGTTCATTTTCCCCTCGATCCTGACTAGTCTCCCAGTCCCTGCCGCTTAAAAACATCCCCACAGCATGATGCTGCTACCCCCATGCTTCACCGTAGGGATGGTGCCAGGTTTCCTCCAGATGTGACGCTTGGCATTCAGGCCAAAGAGTTCAATCTTGGTTTCATCAGACCAGAGAATGTTGTTTCTCATTGTCTGAAAGTCCTTTGGGTGCCTTTTGGCAAACTCCAAGCGGGATGTCATGTGCCTTTTACTGAGGAGTGGCTTCTGTCTGGCCACTCTACCATAAAGGCCAGATTGGTGGAGTGCTGCAGAGATGGTTGTCCTTCTGGAAGGTTCTTCCATCTCCACAGAGGAACTCTGGAGATTTGTCAGAGTGACCATCGGGTTCTTGGTCACCTCCCTGTCCAAGGCCCTTCTCCCCCATTGCTCAGTTTGGCCAGGCAGCCAGCTCTAGGAAGAGTCTTGGTGATTCCAAACTTCTTCCATTTAAGAATGATGGAGGCCACTGTGTTCTTTGGGACCTTCAATGCTGCAGAAATTTGTTCGTACCCTTCCCCAGATCTGTGGCTCAAAACAATCCTGTCTTGGAGCTCTACGGACAATTCCTTCAACCTCATGGCTTGGTTTTTGCTCTGACATGCACTATCAACTGTGGGACCTTATATAGGACCTTATATAGACAGGTGTGCCTTTCGAAATCATGTAAATGCAATGGATTGGACAACAGGTAGACTCCAATGAAGTTGTAGAAACATCAAGGATGATCCATGGAAACAGGATGCACCTGAGCTCAATTTCGGGTCTCATAGCAAAGGATCTGAATACTTATGTAAATAAGGTATCTGTTTACTATTTCTAATACATTTGCAAGAATGTCTAAAAAKCAGTTTTTGCTTTGTCATTATGGGMTATTGTGTGTAGATTGCAGATATTTTAAATATTTAATCAATTTTAGAATAAGGCTGTAATGTAACAAAATGTAGAAAAGTCAAGGGGTCTGAATACTTTCAGAAAGCACTGTACAAATATTATATTATAAACTGGGTGGGGTCGAGCCCTGAATGCTGATTGGCTGGAAGCCGTGGTATATCAGACTGTATACCATGGGTATGACAAAACATTTATTTTTACTGCTCTAATTACATTGGTAACCAGCTTATAATAGCAATAAGGCACCTCTGGGTTTTGTGATATATGGCCAATATACAACGGCTAAGGGCTGTGTCCTAGCACTCCGTGTTGCGTCGTGGATAAGAACAGCCCTTAGCCGTGGTATATTGGCCATATACCACACCCCCTCGGGCCTAATTGCTTAATTATAGTATGCTTTATGGGGAAATTGAGAACAGTTCAAAGTTAGAGACCATTTTCAAGTTATTTTTTATTTATTTCAAACAACTGGATGATGATGCTTCAATACAGCTATTACTGTTACTATAACCATTATTGCTATTAGCTGTTATTACTACTAACATCACAACCAGCTARGTAGTCATTAGAGGCATATTATGATTGTTATGTCAAATGAAACCAGTGACACTCAACACATTGGCACACAACCATAAAAAAAATAAGAAAATATATTTTAAAAACAATTCAAGTGTCCAAACCGCTAACCACTAGGGGTATCCCGGAAATAAAGAGGCAAGAAAATAATACTCTTATTATCGTCGTTAATATACCATCATCTCCAAAAACAATAAATGTCAAAAAAGAAGTAGGTGGAAATTCAGTTCATGTTAGGGGCAGTGAAAACCAAGAGGAATAAAAAGCGCTTGTAGTTTCCATGGGAGCAGTGATGGCAGATAGTGGTGAAGAAGAAGAGTTCAAGTTGTGGGTTGAAGGGAGTAAAGCACTGGGCGTGTGTGTGTGCGTCTAGATTGCTCAGATTAAGCACATTTTCAGTCAGTTTTTAAGTATTATCAAACACAAAATAAACTCCACACTGTCTCCTCCTCCTTTTGTCTAACTTATTTTGTTTGTACTGTAACTTTAAGGCAATAGAGGTTTCAAAACCTTGTCTCTTCCCTATATTGCTCTGTCGGTCTCCTTTTAAGAAGGACTATACTGGTCTGGAAGAGAATTGATCAGCTTGTTACAAGAAACATAGATATACATTCTATTACATATTAGGATGTATTTCTAGGTCTCTGTTTGTTACCTACCATGCAACGTCGCCCCTCCCCACCTGTATCGCTGAAGGCACTATTAAACAAATGTCTCACTCGTCCTCTCTTTCTCCCTCTACAACCCTCCCAGCTTTGTCTGTCTGTTCTCTGTGTCCGCCTGTCTCTTTCCCCCCCCCCGTCCGGTCTTTCCCCTGGCTCTTTGGCCCAATTTAAATTTTTTAAGAGTGGCGCAGCGTTTCTTGGGCTTGGTCTCTGGCGGCTCCAGCGCGGCCAAGATGGCCTCGTCAAACACGTTCTTCAGACCTCGCTGAGAGAGAGAGAGAGAGAGAAGTCAATTTACTCATTGATCCACTATTCTAGTTTCACAATGTCCACAGTTGCACTATGAAAGGCTGTCGACAGTCGCCATCATCCGCTAGTAGTTCCTAGTGAGAAAGTATGACATCAAGACAACGAAGGACAGAGGTCGACAGAGTGAGAGGAAGTTACTTTTCAGAAACCATTCAAGTCACTTACACCCAGCGTTTCCTGTTTACCTGAATGAGGGCCAGAGACTTAGTAGATAGAGATTGTGTCTCTTGCCCACATGTGTGTACACACACACACACACACACACACACACACACACACACCTGGGTGAGGGCGGAGCACTCGACGTATTTGACGGCCCGGAGGTCCCGGCACAGCTTGTCTCCGCTCTCAGGGGCCAGGGGCCGCTGCTTGTTCTTAGCCAGCTTCTCCACTGTGTTGCTGTCGTCTCTCAGGTCCATCTGGGTGCCCACCAGCAGGAAGGGTGTACGCGGACAATGGTGGGAGATCTCTGGGACCCACTGTGGGAGAGGAGGGGGGCATATTAGGATGACACCCAGGTTTTGATCCGGGGATATATTATGTCCATTGAGTATGGGAGGGTTTCATGTTATATACAGTACCAGTCAAAAGTTTGAACACACCTATCATGTAGTAACCAATAAAGTGTTGAACAAATCAAAATATATTTTATATTTGAGATTCTTCAAAGTAGCCACCCTTTGCACACTCTTGGCATTCTCTCAAACAGCTTCATGAGGTAGTCACCTGGAATGCATTTAAATTAACAGGTGTGCCTTGTTAAAAGTTAATTTGTGGAATTTCTTTCCTTCTTAATGTGTTTGAGCCAATCAGTTGTGTTGTGACAAGGAAGAGGTGGTATACAGAAGACAGCCATATTTGGTAAAATATGAAGTCCAAATTATGGKAAGAACAGCTCAAATAAAACCAAGAAAAATGACAGTATGACACATGAAGGTCAATCTAAAAAATGTCAAGAACTTTGAGTTTCTTCAAGTGCAGTCGCAAAAACCATCAAGCACTGATGAAACTGGCTCTCATGAGGACCGCCACAGGAAAGGAAGACCCAGAGTTACCTCTGCTGCAGAGGATAAGTTCATTAGAGTTACCAGCCTTAGAAATCGGCAATTAACTGCACCTCAGATTGCAGCCCTAATAAATAAATTCTTCACAGAGTTCAAGTAAAAGACATATATCAACATCAACTGTTCCGAGGAGACTACGTGAATCAGGCCTTGGAATTACTGCAAAGACCCGCTGTGTCTTTGTGAGACGCGGAGTTGGTGAACGGATGATCTCCGCATGTGTGGTTCCCACCTTGAAGCATGGAGGAGGTGATGTGATGGTACTTTGCTAGTGACACTGTCGATGATTTATTTAGAATTCAAGGCACACTTAACCAGCATGGKTACRACAGCATTCTGRAGCGATACGCCATCCCATCTGGTTTTGCGCTTAGTGGGACTATCATTTGTTTTTCAACAGGACAATGACCCAACACACCTCCAGGCTGTGTAAGGGCTATTTGACCAAGAAGGAGATTGACTGAGTGCTGCATCAGATGACCTGGCTTCCACAATCACCCGACCTCACCCCAATTGAGATGGTTTGGGATGAGTTGGACTGCAGAGTGAAGGAAAAGCAGCCAACAAATACTCCGCARATATGGGAACTCCTTCAAGACGGTTGGAAAAGCATTCCAGGTGACTACCTCATGAAGCTGGTTGAGAAAATGCCAAGAGTGCACAAAGCTGTCATCAAGGCAAAGGGGAGAAAAAGAACATTAACCCCAACTAACAAAACACACACAATGCTATGTTTACAGAGAAACCTAGGTGTAAAGACATGGGCTTGAAAACACAAGTCACAAGTGTGTGTGTTGTGTTTTGGGGGTGTTTGGAAAGGCAGAAAACAAAACTAATTAATGTTCTAGCAAATGGACAATAAAGTTGTATTCCACACACACCTTCTCACGGACGTTCTCAAAAGAGGAAGGTGATACGACAGAGAAGCACACCAGGAAGACATCTGTCTGAGGGTAGCTGAGTGGTCGCAGTCTGTCATAGTCCTCCTGACCTGGGGAGGGCGACAGAGAGAAGACGGCAAAAATAATTAGGATTTTACGTCAAGGATACCTTTCATATGCAAGACAAAGTCTAAATAAGACAACTACACAATGGACTCTACATGATCTAGTTTATATTTGAGCTTGGTGGACTAACACAAGCAGACTAACCCACAAACACAAAAACTTGTTTAGACACGATGGTAAATGCTATAACTACATAGGCTAGTTACCCATGCAATGTTAAATGCTTAGATGCCTGGAGAGAAACACGATCCGTAAGCACCATGTGAAAGTAAAACAGGCAGACCATGGTGAGTGAGAAGAAGGTATTACAAGTCGAGGCTCAAGACACTGTAGTTAGGAAGCGCTCACGTAGAGAGAGATAGAGAGAGCGGCCATTTTGTTTTACCTGCTGTATCGAACAGCCCCAGAGTGTAGGGCTCCCCTCCGATCATCACTGTCACTGCATAGTTATCAAACACCTGAGGAAGAGACAGATAGAGGATCAATCATTAGGGATTTCATAACATGTTGAGTTTTGATTTATTTATTTTATTTTCCAGTGAAAAATTATATCATGCTGATGGAGGCAGATGAATGGCACGACAATGGGCCTCAAGATCTAGTCACAGTATCTCGGTGCATTCAAATTGCCATCGATAAAATGCAATTGTGTTTGTTGTCCGTAGCTTACGCCTGCCCATACCATAACCCCAACATCAGGRACTCTGTTCACAACGTTGACATTAGCAAACCGCTTGTGCACATGACACAATACATGCTGTCTGCCATGTGCCCGGTACAGTTGAAACCATTGAAGAGCACAACTCTCCAGCGTGCCAGTGGCCATCGAWGGTGAGCATTTGCCCACTGAAGTTGGTTACGACGTCAAACTGCAGTCAGGTCAAGACAATGAGCACGCAGATGAGCTTCCCTGAGACGGTTTCTGATAGTTTGTGCCGAAATTCATCGGTTGTGCAAACCCACAGTTTCATCAGCTGTCCGGGTGGCTGGTCTCAGACGATCCCGCAGGTGAAGAAGCTGGATGTGGAGGTKCTAGGCTGACATGGTTAGACATGGTCTGCGGTTGTGAGGGCCAGTTGGACATACTTTCAAATTCTCTAAAAAGACGTTGAAGGTGGCTTATGGTAGAGAAATGAACATTCAATTATCTGGCAACAGCTCTGGTGGACATTCCTGTAGTCAGCATGCCAATTGCACACTCCCTCAAAACTTGAGACATCTGTGGAATTGTGTTGTGTGACAAAACTGCACATTTTATAGTGTKTTTTTATTGTCCCCAGGACAAGATGCACCTGTGTAATGATCATGCTGTTTTAAATCAGCTTCTTGATATGCCACACCTATCAGATGGTTGGACTCACAGTAGGCCTACATCATTTGATTGATTAGGATCTCCATTAGCTGACTCCAATGGCGACAGCTAGTCTTACTGGGGTCCGACACATAACGAAAAATACATTACCATCCCTTTACTTCAGATTTGTGTGTGTTGTTGTGAAATTGTTAGATATTACTCGTTAGATATCACTGCACTGTTGGAGATAGATACACACGCATTTCGCTACACCTGCAATAACATCTGCTAAACACTGGTGTGTGACCATTTCAATTTGATTACAGACAAAAGACTTTACAATTTAAATACATTTACATGTAGTGTGATGTGTGTTGGTTTGGTTTACATCAAATCAAATTGTATTGGTCACATACACATGGTTAGCAGATGTTAATGCGAGTGTAGCGAAATGCTTGTGCTTCTAGTTCCGACCGAGCAGCAATATCTAACAAGTAATCTAACAATTTCACAACAACTACCTTATACACACACACACACACACACGTGTAAAATAATGAATAAGAATATGTACATATAAATATATGGATGAGCGATGGTTGTGTGTGTGTGTGTGTGTGTGCGTGCATCCATCAGTTACAAATACACACACACACACAAGTAGGTCACATGGGGGAGAGGCGTTGTGCCGTGAGGTGTTACTTTATTAGTATTTTTTTGAAACAGGTTTGCTGTTCACTTACAATACGTTTCCTTGAATTTGTTCTGGGCCTGGGGACTTTGAAAAGACCCCTGGTGGCATGTCTGGTGGGTAAGTGTGTGTGTGTGTCAGTGCTGTGTGTAAGTTGACTATACAAACAATTAGGAATTTCCAACACATGAATGTTTCTTATAAAAACAGGAAGTCACYCAGTCAGTCTTTCCTCAACTCTCAGCCAAGAGAGACTGGCATGCGTAGTATTTATATTAACCCTCTGATTACAATGAAGAGCAAGACGTTCTGGGCCAGCTGCAGCTTAACTAGGTCTTTCTTTGTTGCACTTGACCATAMGACTGGACAATAATTACATTAAGACAAAACTAGAGCCTGCAGGACTTGCTTTGTAGAGTGTGGTGTCAAAAAGCAGAGCACGTCTTTATTACGGACAGACCTCTCCCCATCTTTACAACCACTGAATCTATATGGTACAGGTATGTAAAGAGGAATATGGTTATGCTGCGGCTAGGTTCAGTTTCATAACCTATATCCCACCCCACACACACACACTTGAAGTCGGAAGTTTACATACACTTAGGTTGGAGTCATTAAAACTCGTTTTTCAACCACTCCACAAATTTCTTGTTAACAAAGTATAGTTTTGGCAAGTCGTTTAAGACATCTACTTTGTGCATGACACAAATAACTTTTCCAACAATTGTTTACAGGTAGATTATTTCACTTATAATCCACTGTATCACAATTCCAGTGGGTCACAAGTTTACATACACTAAGTTGACTGTGCCTTTAAACCTGCTTGGAAAATTCCAGAAAATTATGTCATGGCTTTAGAAGCTTCTGATAGGCTAATTGACATAATTTGAGTAAATTGGAGGTGTACCTGTGGATGTATTTCAAGGCCTACCTTCAAACTCAGTGCCTCTTTGCATGACATCATTGGAAAATCAAAAGAAATCAGCCAAGACCTCAGAAAAAGAATTGTAGACCTCCACAAGTCTGGTTCTACCTTGGGAGCAATTTCCAAACGCCTGAAGGTACCACGTTCATCTGTACAAAGAACAGCTCGCAAGTATAAACACCATGGGACCACGCAGCCGTCATACCGCTCAGGAAGGAAACGCGTTCTGTCTCCTAGAGATGAACGTACTTTGGTGCGAAAAGTGCAAATCAATCCCAGAACAGCAGCAAAGGACCTTCTGAAGATACTGGAGGAAACCGGTACAAAAGTATCTATATCCACAGTAAAACGAGTCCTATAACGATATAACCTGAAAGGCCGCTCAACAAGGAAGAAGCAACTGCTCCAAAACCGCCATAAAAAAGCCAGACTACGGTTTGCAACTGCACATGGGGACAAAGATCGTACTTTTTGGAGAAATGTCCTCTGGTCTGATAAAAAAAAAATAGAACTGTTTGGCCATAATGACCATTGTTATGTTTGGAGGAAAAAGGGGAATGCTTGCAAGCCGAAGAACACCATCCCAACCGTGAAGCGCAGTGGTGGCAGCATCATGTTGTGGGGGTGCTTTGCTGCAGTAGGGACTGGTGCACTTCACTAAAGAGATGGCATCATGAGGAAGGACAATTATGTGGATATATTGAAGCAACATCTCAAGACATCAGTCAGCTTGGTCGCAAATGGGTCTTCCAAATGGACAATGACCCCAAGCATACTTCCAAAGTTGTGGCAAAATGGCTTAAGAACAACAAAGTCAAGGTATTGGGGTGGCCATCACAAAGCCCTGACCTCAATCCCATAGAAAATTTGTGGGCAGAACTGAAAAAGTGTGTGCGTTCAAGGAGGCCTACAAACCTGACTCAGTTACACCAGCTCTGTCAGYAGGAATGGGCCAAAATTCACCCAACTTATTGTGGGAAGCTTGTGGAAGGCTACCTGAAACGTTTGACCCAAGTTACACTCAATTAGTATCTGTTAGCATTGTGTTTATGTAAACTTCTGATTCACTGGGAATGTGATGAAAGAAATAAAAGCTGAAATAAATCATTCTCTCTACTATTACTCTGACATTTCACATTCTTAAAATCAAGTGGTGATCCTAACTGACCTAYGACGGGGAATTTTTACTACGATTGAATGTTAGGAATTGTGAAAAACTGAGTTTAAATGTATTTGGCTAAGGTGTATGTAAACTTCCGACGTCAACTGTATGTACATACATACACATGAAAACCCCTCACTTTGGTTCCCTTGACAGAACAGTGTATGGTACTTAGAATGTTAGGTGGTCAAAGGGAACCATGTCGTKAACTAAGTAAGCCCTGATTTATACCACATGTACGCATGGAAGAACTAGAAGTAGCTACACAAAATTGTATTGCGTAGAGAAACTACGTAGACTCGTGCAGCCCAGTCATTCATAACTTCACGCAATAATGCCATTTTGCGTAGCATGTTTGTGTTGCGTACGTAGGGTATCAGAATGTTTCACAGCGTTCTCGTTCCTCTTAAGGTGCCTCCCCGTAGAGACAAAGAAGCCACATACTGTTCAGTAAGAATGAGGAACTGTCTGACTCAGCTCATCTATAATGTGATGATGAAACCACTATGCTTCGTGCTGAATTGCATTGCCATTTCTCGTTTTTTGGTCTCCGTCGCACAATACTGCGTAGACAGTGACTACCGTAGGGCAGGTTCACGGGCGGTATCATTTTCAAGCTTTTTTGTAGGTCAGAAAACTTTGAAGGAAAATGGTAACCCTGTGCTCAAAAGACATTGTCTCTTTAACCCAACCGGTGTTTCTCCCACCATTACATAGGTGGGTTCCAGAAAGTGACAAATTGCTGTAGGGAGTTCTTGACATTGCTTTGGAAAATGTAGACTCGCGTGAAACACTAAATCACTGCTGCCATTTTTAGGTGTTCTATTTGAAAGGAGTCTTATGGCTGTCACCTGGGAATGAATAACAGTGTTAACTACTATTACTTTAGTGTACATGTTTGTCTTTGTAGTGTGGAGCTTGAGGGACATTCCCTCAATTTGGGTGGGAGATTCCTGACATTCCTGCCTTGTGTAGTCTCTAAACCACCAATTTACCTTCTTCCCTGGCTGTCCACTCCCTGTTTCATCACTCCCTGTTTCATCTCAGGCCTCATCCTAGTCCATTCTTACACTTGAGTTTGAGCCTCACCGGGCGACAAGGAGAGGAAGCTATTTCAGACCATTGAGATGCACCCACAAGTAGGGGTGTWATGGTTCACCAAACCCATGGTTCCGTAAGTGTTGCTGTTTTGGAGACACGGTTCGGTAAAGCGGAACAATGAAATTCCAACAGTTACTTTAGTTAACAAAATACACAAAATTCAAAAGCACTCTATTTGTGGCACAGTTTCTGTGACATCATTCACAATGTTCCTGGCATTGTCTTTTGGCCTTCAAGCAGAGGTCTAAAAAGTTGGACACGTTCCGAAATGGACCTGGGGCTTTCTCACCATGACAAATATGCATAAATATATTTTTCAATACAGAGACCTTTTCCAAACAGACCCGAGTATGACCAGTTCTGTATAGACGTGGTCGGATCAGAGTGAGGGAAGCAGCAGAAAAGTCCACCTGTAAGCTATTTTATTAACCAGAGCTGATACAGCATGAAGGAGAGTAGGCGGAGGACAGGCCTTGCGGTGTGTGTCTTGTGATCAAGTGAAACGGGATCAAGGAAGGAGGGAGAGGCAGCAACCAACCGAGCCGACTTGCGCTAGTAGGCCAACTTCTAGCTTGTCATAGCTAGGTTATTTATCATCCAATATAATTACGTAGTACCTCTCGACTGCATCAAACCGAGAGAAGCTAGTTGGCTAAAATAGCTAGCTAAGAGCTAGCTAAGCTAATTGAGTCTGCATGCGCTTTCTTCCTGTCCTACAGTTAGTTACAAATAACACATTATAGCATATACTTCTCATTTAAACTAATTCCATCTTCCATTGATTAGATCATCTCCTAACTTGCTTTGCCAAACATGGAGGCTCTATGACTTGGCGCTTTGATGACTTGTGAGTGGCCGACAAACGCAAGCTACACACGCCACTCTGCATAGGCTATTCTCGTTGAGCAGTGGAGAACATAATATTAACTTTTTATCCACAACTCTCTGTCCATCGCCGTTGTAGTTGACTGTGAAGCCAAAATGTTCCTAAACTGCAGATTTAAATTCTGGTTAATGGATCCCACCACTTGCCATCTACAGAGTTCCCGGCTACACCTCAGAGGATAGTTTGAAATTAAGATTAAAATTTGAAATACAACGTGCGCATAGGCTGTAGTAGTTTAAAATGGAATTCCATACATTTTCCCCGCTCAGATTTACTCACAAGGCAATGGCATACAACGTAGCATAGGCATAACCTAGAGTTTAAAAATATATATTTTAATTTGGAATGCATTCATTCGGGTTCACAGTGCGTACCGAACAGAGGTCCCGGTACCGAACGGTTCGGTAGGAATATGTGTACCCTTACAGCCCTACCCACAAGTCATGCTTGCTAGAGTTGGGGTGCATCTCAATGGTCTAACATGTCTTCCTCTCCTTGTCGCCTTTCCTTTAACTGCACTGAATATGATTGAACACTAGTGATGCACTGTATACCGAAACTTTTGTACTTTTTTTGATACTAGAACATGAAAAGCGGTTCGGTACTTCTATCAAATGTGTCACAAGTCGTCTACTGATTGAGAGAGGATCAAGTCTGTCTATCAGCGAAGCTGATGTCACCTTCTAGCGCGAGCGCACCGTGCCTGCTCCACTTAGTCATTGCTAGCTCTAGCCTGTCCTGAGGAATCCCTGCACTCACTGGGAGTCTGGGCTGCATCATGTTAGCTCCACACTCTTGCTGCACAGAAGTTAACACACTTCAATAATGCAACACGGCATGTAGAAACGTTGCAACTGTTAATTACTGTTCGCAAAACAAAGTTCATTCCAGGCTAGAACATTTCACAACGCAAGAAGATACCGGTAGCTTCCAGCTATGTAGGGCAACTTTTCTTGCTAGCTTACAGCTGAAGCTCACATCAATTCACTACCCTAGAACTTTGTTTGTGATAATACGTAAACCATAACACACAATATGCTTATTTCAAAGCTGATTGTCACCAAAAACCATACAGTCATATCCCAAAAACGTTATTCATTGGGGAAGTTTGTTTTGCATGGCRCGGTGCCCCGGGTTGGTGGAGATTTCTCCTCAGGATCAATGGGATGGTCGAAATGAGCAAACCTTGCCGATCCAGGGCACCGGACGACGTAAAAAAACTAAAATAAAAAAACTATTTACCCATTCACTTCGTCTTCCTCGCCTCAGTCACGTCTATCTCACTGTGTGTGTGAATGATGTCATTAGGTCTTAAAGAGCACACTTTGATAAAATAAGAGATCGCTTCTTTTATGCCAATGTTGTTGATCAGTACAATAAAATAAGTCCCAAATGGAAAGAAAACAGATTGTTTTTCCATCGGTGCACTTTGGCTAATATGCCGTCTCTTTTTGCTGTGGTATCGTTTTGGTATCGAGTATCGTGATGGTATTGATTATCGTGATACTGAACCTGGAATCGAAGTCAAATTTGTGGTATCGTGACAACACTATTGAATACTGCCTGAATATGAAAGAATTGGAGAGGTGAAAGCAATCTATCATAGGCTTATTTCTTTCACCTCTCATGTATTTTTATACACCAGCGCTGAAAGACGAAAGCGAGGAGGCGAGGAAGACCCTTTCGACTATTAAGATGCAACCATGGACTTCAGTCTGCCACACACCATTGGTCTGTTTATCCGTTATTGGGTTGAGAAACCATGGGAGGCCGCGCTTTTTAGGGCAGTTCAAGTCTAGACATAAAAACAGTGAGGCGTTGGGGCATGCAGTGGAAAGGCGCGGCAGGCAGCACACATTGAAGAGCAACCAAGCAAAGTCAGAAACACATCTCTGATCACCATGACGATAATGTGTTTGGACAGAGCCAGGCCTAATACCATTGAGAATGGTGGGTAAAAAAAAAAAAGGTAACTGCCTCTACAAGGGTGACTGTCCACACTACACCCATATTCAGATGTTTCAACTCCCAAATGCAGTAGTACAAGGACTGTATTCACCAATAAATGAAAGGTTCTAAGAATGCACTACATGCATCTAATATAAGAATACACTAGGCCATTGTAGGTAATCTCAGCCTATTTCTGTACATGTAAGATGTGTCAGAGTATTTCAATACCTACCAAATCAACCAGTAGCATTGTTTGAGTATTTTGAGTCATCTGCTTATAATTAKAAAACGTAAATTGCCACGTGATTCTTATGAGAAGAGTGCACTGTAGTGAGTACAGAAGGACGGCGAAACGTCCCGGAGACAATTGGGTCTGTTTTACAGGCCAACATGAACACACCCAGTTGGACCTGACTGGACATAGAGGACTGAGTCGACAGACTCTCTCTGCCAGGCTCTGGTACAGCACTGGGCTGATTACTGATTACTGAGAGAGAGATGGGCGTGATAGAAATAGCTACTCATCACACACTGTCTGCAGCACCCCAGTACAGTCCCAAGTCAGTGAGCTATAGGATAAGGTTACCTAAGGGATGGACAACTGGCGGCCCCCTTTATGAAGGCCCTCGGATAAATCCCCCCATCCCATCCCAAATAAAAAAATTTAGGGGGGAGGGCTTAGTCGAAGTTTCAACTTAATGTTGAGAGTTAGAATAGTAGAATACACAAGGTGCAATTTCTAAATTTGTTTGTGCATCAGCAGTTTATCTTGTTATGTCAGTCACTGATAGCTGATATGTGCTAATTGACTGACTAAAATGTTTTCGATTACTAAGTTAGTTTAGCGGCCAGCAATCTAAACTTGTTACCATGGTTGAATTACCAGCCGTGGGCCCCCATTAATTTTGTTAGTCTCACTAATATTAAAAACTGCAAACATCTCTCCACACAAAGGAAAAATGAGCAGAATTGCATGAAATGAGTTATAAAATTGCTAAATATTCTCTCTGCCCCATGGCATAATGTGTAGAATTGCAACAAACTTGCTTTAAAATAGCAACATTTTCTCTACACCCCATGGTTAAATGTGTAGAATTGCATGAAATGAACTTTAAAACGTAAAAAATGCCTCTCTGCTGTCAAGAGGGGCAATAAAATATTTTGCTCGCCGTGTGTGTGTGGTGTGGGGGGGAGTTATGATGTGGGTATGCAGAACTGCAAGCAACTGTAGCCCCTCATGAGGAGTTCAGAGTTTTGTGGCCCCCACCCCCATCAAAGTTGCCCATCAGTTGGACTGAGTTTTCTATTTTCATCCCTATTTGGCAAATAGTAGAACAAGGTGAAAAGGCTTGTAGCCCGACTGCTTTTTGGTCCATAACCACTTCCATAAGAGTCTGGCTCTTCATCAAAGGGTTCCTWTTTTCAGCTACAAAACAAATACATTCTCTTATCAAAACCCATTCTATATGTGAGATTCTGCACAGATCAAGAATTACAGACAGTGTGTGGAGGCTTTTGTTCCTGCCCAGCACTAAACACACAGGATTCATTCAATAGCGGTTTAAATTTGATTAGTTGAAACAGAAATGTGTTAGAAATGGTCTGGAACAAACGGCACAAACTGCAGCGGCTCCTGCTGCATACCCCCTAGCCTAGACACTTGACAAACCCTGACACCTGGCCATGTCCCACTCAAAGACCTTTCTTGACAACACTCCAATCAGTGCCACTCACCGTGGGGACGTATTCAGAGGGGAACTTGTTGGTGGTGTAGGAGATCAACAGGCAGGTCTTTCCCACTGCACCGTCACCCACTACCACACACTTTATGGTCTGCATCTGGATGGATGGAGGGAGACAGACAGACAGAAACAGGGTTGAATGTACTGATTGATGCTGGTGAAACTTCAGACCAATCGGGGAAGAAAGAAAATCTGCAAATGAACTGTCTTTTTGGTAGCTGTAGTCATAATTTAGAGAAGAGGTATGTGTCATTGGTTTATCTCACTAAGTATAAAAGATATTGAGAGAGAGAGACAGAGGCAAGATAATACACACCATGAGAGGGTGGGCACAAGAGTGAGAGCAGACACCACAATTGTATGACTCATTGGCCACAGACCCAACTGTGTGTTTGTGAATAACAAGTGATAAGAATTCCAACCATCTAGATCGCTCAAGTGCACACAGTGGGCTGTCAGACAGTAATACACCGTTAACAGCACAAGGCCCTGTGACCAGTATGTTGCTGAGCAACGACTCACATTGTTAAATGCGCTACATGGTCAATACGCTTTCTGCAGTGGCCGTATAGCATTTACTTTAATGCGGCCTCTGCAGAAGACAGGGCAAACATATTTTTTGCGCGTCATGGAGCAGCGCAGAGCTGTTGTCAAGGAAGTGACTTTGTATTGATACAGGACCTCCCGCCCTCACCTAATCATGTCAATGCGGAGCAATACCGAGCCCTCCGCATTGTTACACAATTTGAGAGGCCAAGGCGATGCGGAACAGAGTGCCTCCAGAGGCCCAGGAATTGCGTCACACCACCCATACGGCTCAGCCGACCACACTTTCAGATCAAGCATAAATTGGCTCTTAGAGCAGAGACAACACCATCTCGTCATTATATAGAGTATCTCTTATTTACATCACCATTTCATCAATGAGGGTCCTGTGATTTGACAGTTGTGGGTATGACATAAGTAATTAACAACAACGCTAGTTCTAAATGCTGTCCAACAAAAACAGACGAAACAAACAAATGTGACAATATATCAGACTTAACGTTAACTATCACACGAGGATTGCAGGCAAGCAAACACTGTGGGGATTAGGCTAGCCAACCTCTAACGTTAAAGAAGCAAGTTATTTCCTAATTTTTTTAAATGTACTATACCATAACATGCATGGATAATATGGGCACAATTATAGCTAACTTACTAACCAACTTTTTTGTAGCCCTTTCAAACCTTGCTAATTGCTTACTAGCTACTGTTAGCCAGTTAACGTTAAGGTTGCAGGCTGTCACTTCCGCATACAAAGTTCGATGTAAGTTGAAGGTAGCAAGCGAACTAGAAAATAAAAAAAGGAGAAAACACATGTAAAGTTTTTAATCATACTAAATCTCAACTAGAGCTTGCCAAAACGACTAAACAGAGCGTTTTATATCTGGCTAACGTTACCTATCATAGGTCGCTAGGCTAACATTAGCTTGCTAGTTAGCTAGCTAAATCCCAGACGAGGCCTGTAAAACCGTTTCGCCTCAATCATTTTCAGTGCCGTGTCATTAAAAAAAAACAACGAAGTAAAGTAAACAAAAACGAATGCTATTTTCCCAAGCTGCTATGTAGACACTTAGCACGTAACGTTAACTAGTAAAAACAACAAACAAAAGCTAGCTGACGTCCTTAGCAGCTAACTTTAGCAAGCTGGTTAGCTAGGTGTCAACTGCTAATGCGGTTGTTTAAAAATAAATACATACACTAAGTTGTTCCAAATGTAAATATGTACTCTTTCTACATAACATACATTTCACGATTTATCTCAAATCAGACTTAGATTGCAAAAGTTTCGCTACCGTATCAATCCAACACAGGCGTTGTCACATCCGGGGTTCATACACATGATCACTGTAAAGGGGGCGTTTCATACAACACAGCCTCCAATATTCTTGAGGTTCATCTGTGGCTCATCATATGGCATTAAGTGAGTATATATTCTACCTTTTTATCTACCCTCCCGCTTAGTTATATAAGAAAATCTAGAGCCAAAGAGAGACATCCTCCAAAGAGACTACATATATTGTCCTTGGCAAGTGGTGAGACAACCTTGAATATCTTTTATTAGGGCAGGTAGGTGATCTTCAATGGAGAGGGGTTGACATTGGCAAAACGTTTTTCACTAAACATAATTAATCAATCTGCGGTATTGATTTACTGATCAGTGCACATTGAGAGTCTGTAAACGTTCAGGTTCAGAGCAAGCCAGGAACTGAGTCATGCCACAGGAAATTTGAGCTAGGTGAGACGAGTAAGCACTACTGAATGCTATTCTAGCAGGAGTGAATAACTATTTTTTTTTTAAACAGTGGGCTACTTGTGAGCATAGTGAATTATAGGGAGGATCGCTTGCCTGGCAATCCAGATTCCTTGTTCCGGCCAAACGCTAGGCCACACCCACACAAGTAGTTTGGATCTCCCATAGAGATAGATCATAGAGATAGATAGAGGACGCATTTTTGTATCTGTGACATTATAGCATCCGTGACAGCATGGGCAGTGGCCTTTGAGGCTATCTCCATTTTAAAAAGTAGTCATTTTCTTCTTAACTATTGGACCATCAAATTTTATTGGTCACATACACATGATTGGCAGATGTTATTGCGAGTGTAGCGAAATGCTTCTGCTTCTAGTTCCGACAGTGCAGTAATATCTAACAAGTAATATCTAACAATTCCACAACAAATCTAAGTAAAGGAATGGAATAAGAATATATAAATATATGGATGAGTAATGATAGAGCGGCATAGGCTAAGATGGAATAGAATACAGTATATACATATGAGATGAATAATGCAAGATAAGTAAACATTATTAAAGTGGCATTATTAAAGTGACTAGTGTTCCATTTATTAAAGTTGCCAATGATTTCAAGTTTGTATGTAGGCAGCAGCATCTCTGTGTTTAGTGATGGCTGTTTATCAGTCTGATGGCCTTGAGATTGTTTTTCAGTCTCTCGGTCCGAGCTGTGATGCACCTGTACTGACCTCGCCTTCTGGATGGTAGCGGGGTGAACAGGCAGTGGCTCGGGTGGTTGTTGTCCTTGATTATCTTTTTGGCCTTCCTGTGACATCGGGTGCAGTAGGTGTCCTGGAGGGCAGGTAGTTTGCCCCTGGTGATGTGTTATGCAGACCGCACCACCCTCTGGAGAGCCCTGCGGTTGTGGGTGGTGCAGTTGACGTACCAAGCGGTGATACAGCCCGACAGGATGCTCTCAATTGTGCATCTGTAAAAGTTTGTGAGGGTTTTAGGTGACAAGCCACTTTTTTCAGCTTCCTGAGGTTCAAGAGGCGCTGTTGCGTACGCAGAGTAACTTAACTTTCCACCTTCTCCACTGCTGTCCCGTTGGTGTGGATAGGGGGGTGGTTCCTCTGCTGTTTCCTGAAGTCCACGATCATCTCCTTTGTAGGCTGACTCGTCGTTGTTGGTAATCAAGCCCACTACTGTTGTGTCATCTGCAATTTTGATGATTGAGTTGGAGGCGTGCATGGCCACACAGTCGTGGGTGAAGAGGGAGTACAGGAAGGGGCTGAGCARGCACCCTTGTGGGGCCCCAGTGTTGAGGATCAGCGAAGTGGAGATGTTGTTTCCTACCTTCACCACCTGGCGGCGGCCCGTCAGAAAGTCCAAGACCCAATTGCACAGGGCGGGGTTGAGACCCAGGGCCTCAAGCTTAATGATGAGCTTGGAGGGTACTATGGTGTTGAATGCTGACCTATGCAATGAACAGCATTCTTACATAGGTATTCCTATTGTCCAGATGGGATAGGACAGCGTGTAGTGTGATGACGATTGCAAAGTCTGTGGACTAGTGGGTCTAGGATGACAGGTAAGGTGGAGGTGATATGATCCTTGACTAGTCTCTAAAAGCACTAAATGATGACAGAAGTGAGTGATAGTCATTTTGTTCAGTTACCTTTGCATTGTTGGGTATAGGAACAATGGTGGCCATCTTGAAGCATGTGGGGACAACAGACTGAGATAGGAAGAGATTGGTCTGCGCATGCTCTGAGGACGCGGCTAGGGATGCCATCTGGGCCGGCAGCCTTGCGAGTAACACGTTTAAATGTCTTACTCATGTCGGCCACGGGGAAAGAGAGCCCACAGTCCTGGGTAGCAGGCCGCGTTGGTGGCACTGTATTATCCTCAAAGCGGGCAAAAAAGGTGTTTAGTTTGTCTGGAAGCAAGACGTCGGTGTCAATGACGTGGCTGGTTTTCCTTTTGTAGTCTGTGATTGTCTGTAGACCCTGCCACATACGTAAATAATACATTAAAAAAAGCAAAATACTGCAAAGGACTAGAAGCAAGGCAGCCCCCTCTGTCGGCGCCATCTTGAGCATGATGACCCGATTGGACATGAAGCCTGATACTTGTCCTGTACGTACCATAACATTCAGAACTCTTGATGCATTATAGAATAGATCTTTATTGTGCATTTTCTCAAGGGCACATTGGCAGAAAGTGGCACCTGAGGTCTAAATGCCATCTCTCTCTCTCTTTCTCTCTCCACTTTTTTCTTCCTAGCCCTAGGATTCAAACCGGCAAGCCTTCGGCTACTGGCCCGACTTTCTAACCTTGAGGCTACCCACGCCAACCCATACAGGATTGCTGACATACAGGGACGCCACATTAGGTTGGACTCGCTCAGGCAGCAATGGGAAGATGACCACAAGAGGGCACTGAAGTATGGGAAGCTGTGTGGTAACAGCAAAGGGTGGGTACAACAGTCTCCAGACTACACACTCCGTCCAATAGTCAATAGTCTCTAAAGTGGTGTCCAAAGCTCTTCTTGTCACCTTTCCTACAGTGAAAAAACTACTTCAGATACTTTTAATACTTCAGAAAGTATTCAGACCCCTTGTCCTTTTCCACATTTTGTTACGTTACAGCCTTATTATAAAATTGATGAAATAAAAAAATCCTTAGCAATCTACACACAATACCCCATTATGACAAAGTGAAAATAAGTTTTTAGATTTTTTTTGCAAATGTATTACAAATAAAAAATATAAATACCTTATTTACAAAAGTATTAGGACCATTTGCTATGAGAATTGAAATTGAGCTCAGTTGCATCCTGTTTCCATTGATCACCCTTGAGATGTTTCTACAACTTGATTGGAATCTACGTGTGGTAAATTCAATTGATTGGACATGATTTGGAAAGGCACACACCTGTCTATATAAGGTCCCACCATTGACAGTGCATGTCAGAGCAAAAACCAAGCCATTATGTTGAAGGAATTGTCCGTAGCGCTCCGAGACAGGATTGTCTCGAGGCACAGATCTGGGGAAGGGTACCAAAACATTTCTGCAGCATTGAAGGTCCCCAAGGACACAGTGGCCTCCATCGTTCTTAAATGGAAAAAGAGCTGGTCGCCTGGCCAAACTGAGCAATCGGGGGAGAAGGGCCTTGGTCAGGGAGGTGACCAAGAATCCGATGGTCACTCTGACAGAGCTCCAGAGTTCCTCTGTTGGAGATGGGAGAACCGTCCAGAAGGACAACCATCTCTACAGCACTCCACCAATCAGGCCTTTATGGTAGAGTGGCCACTCTTCAGTAAAAGGCACATGACAGCCCGCTTGAAGATTGCCAAAAAGCACATACAGGACTCTGACCATGAGAAACCACATTCAAACAACAAGATTCTCTGGTCTGATGAAACCAAGGTTGAACTCTTTGGCCTGAATGCCAAACGTCACGTCTGGAGGAAACCTGGCACCATCCGTACGGTGAAGCATGGTGGTGGCAGCATCATGCTGTGGGGATGTTTTTCAGCGGCATGGACTGGAGACTAGTCAGGATCGAGTGAAAGATGAACGGAGCAAAGTACAGAGAGATCCTTGATGAAAACCTGCTCCAGAGCGCTCAGGACGTCAGGCTTGGGCCGAAAATTCACCTTCCAACAGGACAACGACCCTAAGTACACAGCCAAGACAATGCAGGAGTGGCTTCGGAAGTCTCTGAATGTCCTTGGGTGGCCCAGCCAGTGCCCGACTTGAACCTGATCGAATATCACTGGAGAGAACTAAAATAGCTGTGCAGCAACATCCCATCCAACTTGACAGAGCTTGAGAGAATCTGCAGAGAGGAATGGGAGAAACTCCCAAATACAGGTGTGCTAAGCTTGTAGCGTCATACCAAGAAGACTCAAGGCTGTAATTGTTGCCAAAGGTGCTTCAACAAAGTACTGCGTAAAGGGTCTGAATACCTATGTAAATGTGATATTTCATTTTTTTTATTTTTTATAAATTAGCAAAATTTTCTACAAACCTGTTCTTGCTTTGTCCTTATGGGGTATTGTGTGTAGACAAACACCAAGACAGTCGTGAAGCTTTCAACAAAGCCTATCCTCAAAGTTCTACAGCTGCACCATCGAGAGCATCCTGACTGGTTGCATCACTGCCTGTTATGGCACTGCTCGGCCTCCGACCGCAGGGCACTACAGAGGGTAGTGCGTACGGCCCAGTACATCACTGGGCGCCAAGCTTCCTGCCATCCGGACCTCTATACCAGGCAGTGTCAGAGGAAGGCCCTACAAATTGTCAAAGACTCCAGCCACCCTAGTCATAGACTGTTTCTCTGCTACCGCACGGCAAGCGGTACCAGAGCGCCAAGTCTAGGTCCAAAGGCTTCTTAACACGTTCTACCACCAAGCCATAAGACTGCTGAACATCTAATCAAGCATGGCTACCCAGACTACTTGCATTTCCCCCCCCCCCCCCCCCCCTTTTACGCTGCTGCTACTCTCGGTTTATTAACCCCTGTAATAGCCTCCGGCTACTGTTATTTTACTGCTGCTCTTTTATTATTTGTTACTTTTATTTTTTACTTATCTATTTTTTACTTAACACTTATTTTTCTTAACTGCACTGTTGGTTAAGGGCTCATTAAGTAAGCATTTCACTGTAAGGTCTACACCTGTTGTATTCGGCGCATGTGACAGATAAACTTTGATTTGATTTCGATTGATGAGGGGGGGGGGGACTATTCAATCAATTATAGAATAAGGCTGTAACGTAACAACATGTGGAAAAAGTCAAGGGGTCTGAATACTTTCCCGAAGGCACTGTATATCTGAACTGATTTAAAAGAACTAGACAAGCGACAGCCATTGGCTCATAGACCACATCCACCATATTGCTTTTATCAATCCAATTTCCAGATCACAACGAAGGATACAGAGACAGGAGGAGCAGGAAGGCGCTTTAGACCCCTGATATGAAGGCACAGTTCAAGGCAGAAAACAAACGAGAAGGACATAAGACATCTGGACAATGTGGAGCTAGTGTAGTGTATCTGATAAATTAGGTAGTATAGGAATTCTGCAGTCCACACATTTTTCGATACACCTGCAAACAAAGCTACCCATGCATAGCCTACACACTGAACAGCTGTTGGCACACCCCCCTCGTCATCCAGCATCCGCCTATAGAAAGTAATGTGTCCATGAATCTCGACATGAATCTGGAAACGATAGAGGATGGTTAGAAGCTAGAGCGTTAACACCAATGCATTATCTCACACACACACACACACACACACACACACACACACACACACACACACACACACACACACTGCCCTAGGAGAGGAGTCCATACTCCCCTTACTGACACACTGGCTCTCTGTCCACTGGCCTCCCATACACCTCTGTGCCTCCCCTGACATCTGCACCTCCTCTGTCTCCCTCCCTCCTCACAAATAACACAGACACACACACACACACACATACAGAACAACCCCACCCTCACATTCACACTCCCCACACAAACATTGGAAAAGAGGAAATGAGAGGAAGGAGGATGGGACAGGAGCAGCTGTGTGGACTGAAACAGAGGTTAGAGAACCAGACGTGTGACCAGAGGGCGGAGGAAATGTTGTCAATCAACCATGATTAAAATAGCAGTTGGATAGAGGCACTTTCCCTGTATAGTTCTCTCTCTCTCTTTCTCTTTCTGAGTGAGATGGGTGTCAAGGACATTGTTGTTGTTGTATTCCAAAGATAATCCCATTTTTACTTGGCCATTTAATTATAGAATTATAGATCTCTCACTCCTCTGTCTAGGCATACACACCCACACCACACCACACACACACACACGTACATGCATGCACAGGAATGCACACACACACAAATGCACATACACAGGAATGCGCACACACGCATGTGCTCCCGTGTGGTGCAGCGGTCTAAGGCACTGCATCTCAGTGCAAGAGGCGTCACTACAGTCCCTGGTTCGATTCCAGGCTGTATCACATCCGGCCGGGATTGGGAGTCCCATAGGGCGGCGGACAATCGGCCGGGGTAGGCCGCCATTGTAAATAAGAATTTGTTCTTAACTGTCTTGCCTTGTTAAATAAAGGTTCATTTAAAAAAAATACTAAAGATAAATAAATAAATGTGTACACAAACGCTGTTTAACCCACACCGCCTGTCTATCTGTATAACCATCAAGCAGTCCTAAAACATTAAACTCTTCCAGTAATCAACAAATTGCCATTTTTAAGGGCCTTACTTTTCATGGATGGTTTTGCATATAAGCACATCTTAAAGCAAAATACATTTGAAATGTGTTGGTATTTCTTACGTGTATTTGTTCTCTTACAGTTTACAAACATTTTTCAAACAACAAGAAAGTAGTAGTAATTTTGATATATGCTATAGAATGGGGAATACATTCAATGTTTCCAAATCCACTTTGATGCTGTAGCAGTGCAACATTGCCGTTCATTGTTTAGTGCCTATACAGTTAGTCATATATAAGAAGTGGTATACGCTGTAGGTGCATCATTGCTGAGCCAGTGTTTAGTATAGATGATGCAATGGTGCACAGTATATGAACGGTGCCTTGTATACCGACTACACAGCCTTTACAGCATCATGAAAGAGACAGATGAGAGAGAGAGATGAGAGTGGGAAAGAGAGATGAGAGAGGGAAAGAGAGATATGAGGGAAAGAGAGATATGAGAGAGAGGGGAAGAGAGATGAGAGTGGGAAAGAGAGATATGAGAGAGAGGGAAAGGAAGATATGAGAGAGAGGGAAAGAGAGATGAGAGATTAGAAGAGGTAAAGAGAGATATGAGAGAGTGGGGAAGAGAAGAGAGATGAGAGAGGGAAAAGAGAGATTAGAGAGGGAAGGGAAGAGAGAGGGGGAGAGAGTGAGAGAGGGAAAGAGAGATGAGAGCGAGGGATGAAGAGGGGAAGAGATGAGAGAGAGGGAAAGAGATGAGAGATGAGGGGAAGAGAGATGAGAGAGAGGGGAAGAGAGATGAAAGAGAAAGGAGAGCGGGAAAGAGAGATGAGAGAGGGAAAGAGAGATTAGAGAGGGAAAGAGAGATGAGAGAGGGAAAGAGAGATGAGAGTGGGAAAGAGAAATGAGAGTGGGAAAGAGAAATGAGAGGGAAAGAGATGAGAGAGAGCGAGAAGGGTGTAGACAGACCACTTGTTCCTTCCCCTCTCTATTTTTACCGCTGAAATGCAGTTCAAAATGCAGCACCCTGTTTTTCCACCTCTCCTCCATCCCTCTTTCTGTCTAATTAATCAACCCTCCCCACTCTCTTCCCTCTCTCGCTCCTCTTTTCTCAGCATCTTTTTCTGAGTCATCCCCTCCCCCTTCTGTCACACATTTGACCCCCACCCTCTGTTTTCCTCGTCTCTGCTCTCCCTCTCTCTGTTTCTCTCCCTCTCTCATCCGTCTCCAGTATTTTCTGGCTTTCCCTATTAGGCGGAACACACAAACGGCAGGTAACGATGGAAAATCCTCATTCTCTTCTCTCCCTCTTCCGCTCTCTTTTCATTCTCCAGGCTGTCATCCCCTGTTTTATTCCTGCATCTTGTATTGATTGCCTCCCAGTAGCAGATATGTGCTGGGTTGGAGTAGGTCGCGGTGATGATGCTGATGATGATGGTGATGATGCTTCCTGCTTAGTTCTGTATGTGAGGCATTACGGTTGTGTATGCTAACTAATGTGTCAGCCCTGCCTGGCTCTGGGTTCGAGGTGTTATATTGATTCACTGTGAGTGTGTGTTTGTGTGTACTGTGTGTACGTGTGTGTCAGATTGTATTAGAGCATTTGTGTCTGGGTTCTTTGAAGTTGCCTCAGTGCATGATCTGTGTGTGTGTATGGAGAAAATGTGATTGTGTTAGAGCTACTGTGTGTGTGTGTGTGAGGCAGGGAGAGGAAAGGAGAAGCTCTACACATCTGTGTGTGTGTGTTTGAGAGAGAATGTGTATGTGTGCCCGAGAGACGGTGAAGGGGAGGGAGAGAACCTTGAATGTCTGTATCAGTATGTGTGTTTGTGTGTGTATATATGTACAGTGAATGTGTGAGGAAGAGGGATAGTGTCAGCGTCTGCAAAAGTGTGTGTGTGTGTGTGTGTGTGCCATGCGTTAGACTGCTCTCCATGCGTCTGTGTCGGCGTGTCTGCAATCGGTGCCACTCCTGCGAAAATGATCCTTCCTCGTCCCTCTCTCTCTCCCTTCCTGCTCTCCTTTTTACCCAACCATCCCTCTCTCCTCCTCCTCCATCCCTCCATCTCTGAATCTCCTCTCTTCTTCAGCCAAAAGGAGGGATTTGATGATTTATCTCTTTTTCTCCCCATCGCCTCACCCCTCCCTCCCTCCCTCCCTCCCTCTTATCACGCTCTCTCTCTCTGGGTATTTGTGCTGAGTGCTGCAATCTTCAGGTGGTGGTGCGGTGTGGACATGGGTGTCCTCATGCTGCACACTGCTGGGAGGGAGGGGTTATATAACTTACAGCTGCATTCATGTATGTGTCACGATAATGGATGGGGCTGATTGGCTGAAAGTGGATAGGGATTTATGCATATTGTGGCCCCATTAAATCACAAGCATTTAAATGTAGAACATAAGGTTAAATACATTCATAGTGGCTGAAAAGTACGGGGCTGAAAGGTAGGTGTAATATATTTCTGCACCACAACCATTTCAGTGAAAAACACCCAGCGACATTCATACATTTTTACACAGTAATGGCTGACAGAATGAGGGGGGTTGTCAAGGAATAGAGCTGTAAGTGTACAAGGGCTTATTATTCAGCGCACAATATTTCAGTTGTCATTTCAGTTGCTGTAACATTTTAGTCTTTCTGTAAAGACCGGAGATTATATAGCTGTGCAGTTCTGTAGGGATCCATGTTATTTTGTTAATTCAAATAAGTGAGCAATTAGCAACAAAGACTGTTCGAGACCTAGTACTATTAATAAGGGACATTATAATGACATCATATGGTACAGCATAGGGCAGGGATGTGCACTCGTCATGAGGAGCCGCAGTGGCTCGCGGGTCTGTGTACCCACATCCATACCAACACATAAATCCTAGCCTTTTAGCCTGTGGATTTATGGGTAATGCTCGACATGGTGGGCGCCGACAGTCCAATCTTGACCAATGGCGGTGACGGATTCCCTGTGTCTCGTGGAGTCGTGAGCCAAGTGACTCGGAGCCATGTCGTCGTTTCTCTCGAGTCACCGACCGTCCACCGATTCCACACCTGATAGCGACATAGTGTGTGAGTGAGCCATGTTTAAGCATCATGGACTTAGAATATATTTTAGTCTGGTCCTTTTACCGTGGTAATAGCTCCATCTGACCTCCTGGTACACGAAGCATTGTGAAATCTGTTCATTTCCAACTTCACATGGGGGAACTCTTTCATAAATCATGATGGTTTATAGCAACCGTAATGTCACTCTCTGCACACCCCATTTGCACTCCCATTATGCACTTCCTTACTGTATGTGCAAATGCAATGGTAAAAATAGAGCCACTTATGATCTCTCTCTTTCTCTCTCTCTCTCTCCCCCCTTCTCTCTCTCTCTTTCTCTCCCCCCTTCTCTCTCTCTCTTTCTCTCCCCCTTTCTCTCTCTTTCTCCCCCCCTTCTCTCTCCCCTTTTCTCTCTCTCTTTCACAGGATGTCGATTGTCAGCATCGTTGCGAGGGAGATCCTCGACTCCCGGGGAAACCCCACTGTGGAGGTGGACCTGTGCACAGAGAAAGGTGACCCCTCTCAAGCCTGTCTACAAGCGTAGTATCGCACCGTACAAAGAGCGTTAAGATTAGCCAAAAGCTGCAATAAAATTCTTAAGAGTGTCGCCGTCTAAGGCCTCGTACTGTTTCCCGGATCATTCCCCCCTAACGTCACTCTCTCTGTTGRCATCTCTTACATTTCCCTCCTTCTCTTTCTGTCTCTCTCAGGTCTTTTCAGGGCTGCAGTGCCCAGCGGAGCGTCCACAGGCATCTATGAGGCTCTAGAGCTGAGGGATGGAGACAYGAGCCGCTACAAGGGCAAAGGTTGGTTTGTGTGTGTGCGTGCGCGTGCGTGCGTGCGTGTATATCTAATGCTTGAGTAAACAGAATGATGTTTGTCCCTCCGTCCCCATTTTCTCTCCTATCTGCCTTCTTTCTCTGCTCTAGGTGTGCTCAAGGCAGTGGGCCACATCAATGACACTCTGGCTCCTGCCCTCATAGCATCGGTGAGTTGAAGGACTGTGATTTGGACGTGTTTTGTCAGCTAGATGACAGTGATCATGTTTTCTTGTGAGTGCATATAGATTTGCAGATGAGAGAGAGAGAGAGAGACATTGGGCTGCGGTTATAGAACGTAGATATAGAAATGAGCTGAACATCTTACAACTCAATGATGTTGTACCTCTGATTCTATACAATCAAATRTGTTACATCTATGATGTGTGCAAGAGGTAATACTTTTGAGGGTTTGGCTCATAGGTGGCTGCAAATATGAGATATTTCTTGTGTGCAGATATGTCGCGGGTCATCCATCCATTTGTTGAATTAGAAAATTGGTCCTCGATGACTTACCAATATAATGAACGTTTTAATATGCTTGTAAAGGAACTGTGTAAATATGACGTGTCCCATAGGGTATCAGTGTTGTGGAGCAGGAGCAACTGGACAACACGATGATTGAAATGGACGGCACAGAGAACAAGTGTGAGTCTCCCGGGTTCCTACCAAAGAAACAGATCAAATGTGTCAAGATGTATCCCCCAATCAGTTCAGGTCCACCATCAACTGAGAGAATGGGCTTTTGTCTGAACCCGGATTTTGGTAGACCTTTTTGAAATTTGTCACATTTCCTTCCTCGTCGACAGCTCAGTTTGGTGCTAATGCTATCCTGGGAGTCTCCCTGGCCATTTGCAAGGCTGGTGCAGCAGAAAAAGAGGTCCCCCTGTACCGTCACATCGCTGACTTGGCGGGAAACACAGAMCTGGTGCTCCCAGTTCCAGTAAGACACTACTTATATAACGGTTATATCAGAGAAGGTGTAGCAGTAGCATAATAACAARGATTCAACACTGAAACAGTCATTGTGTGAATGGTTTTACCATAATGGTATGTATGTTATAAAGGAAATATACTGTATATGAAAAATATATGGGAAATTAGAAACTGTACCAGTATCTGCTGAACATGGGTATTGGCCTAACTGCTAATTCCCCTTTGTCTCCTCTCATCTCCTTCCCAGGCGTTCAACGTGATCAACGGAGGCTCCCACGCGGGCAACAAGCTAGCCATGCAGGAGTTCATGGTACTTCCTGTCGGGGCGGAGTCTTTCAGAGACGCGCTTCGGGTGGGCTCCGAGCTGTACCACACYCTCAGGGGGGTGATCCAGGAGAAGTACGGCCAGGACGCTACCAACGTGGGCGACGAGGGGGGGTTCGCCCCCAATATCCTGGAGAACAGTGAGGGTAAGTGCAGCAGAGTTCATTTAGAACCACAGTCTTGTGACCTGTAAACCCAGTTGTCACCCTCGGTCTACAGGGATTTTATAGTTGATTTAATGGTTAAGATGTTGGATTACCGAGCAAGATATCTCCGGTACAAATCCAACCATAGGATATCCATGGCACTTTGCTTCTATCTTGGGTCATGTTCATAACGTACCAAACACAAGAAAGCATTATGGACAACGTTTTTGTTTTCTGTTTCAAAACATTTTGCTGTGTGCCCCACTGAACACGACTCTGGTAACACTTTAACCAGGGTTCAAATTATACATGCTCTTGGGGGTAGGGCTGTTGCACCGTTTAGTCACGGTAATTAGGCTTCTCCAAGCMCTGARGCTGCTGATGGTCATTAGTAGCCTWCCAAACTTGCTAACTGCCTGGTACTCAGCACTCTATTTTCTTTCTAATCACTCTGACATCAATGCAAATGTCATCGACTATCTATTGAAACACTTAATGAGAGCCCATGAGCTCATGTTGRGCAACATTTCTATAGGTTATGCAATTGCGCGAGAAAAKAGAGTGATGGCCTCTATTAAAAAGAGGAGGAMCCKATCAGCTTTCCATAYGCTAGGCCTACTATGTTTATTTCTCAACTTTCCTAATACTAAGCACATTGCATATCTTTACAACAMGAGTATAGCCTACCTAGATGGCATGAAAATTAACCAAGGTAAAAGCAGTACTCCATTCGCCATTTAAGATGTATTTTTTCCCCTGCCCCTGTTTCGAGATAGGTGCATGATAATGGTCCATTCTAAATCAAAACAAATTTCACACATATATTATTTAGTATATGTAAAGACAAGATTAAATCAAGAATAGTCTGATGGGTGACAATATTAGCCTATCACTTGTGAATTACTGTGATAATTATATATTATCACTAGTGAATGATGCCCAGCGTAAGGCAAGAGACAATGCCCTTTTTTTGCGCAACTTTTTAGAATCATAGTCGCACACCTCTTGTAGCCTAGCCTATAYGCCTATATGTTTTGATAAGGTTTGTATCACAAATAWAGTGGCCAAATAACTTCTTAAAATGAAGCACATTWATCTGCTTTATAAGGGGTGTAGAGCCTWACTGGCGTACATACGCAACTCATGAGTTTCAAGTTTGGAAGATCATTTTCACCATAAAAATGCACCTTCTATAATAAAAGCATTACATGCGTAATCACATTTTGAAAATGCTGTTTTCCTGCTAATGCTTATAGCCTTCTGTCGTGTACACATTGCTGTGCTTATAATGTGAAGAAATAGCCAAATGTTTTTATTTTATTTAACCTTTATTTAACTAGGCAAGTCAGTTAAGAACAAATTCTTATTTACAATGACCCKGGCCAAACTCGGACGACGCTGGGCCAATTGTGCGCCGCCCTATGGAACTCCCAATCACGGCCGGATGTGATTCAGCCTGGATTCGAACCAAGGACTGTAGTGACGCCTCTTGCACTGAGATGCAGTGCCTTAGACCGCTGTTTATCAACATTTTAAGCTAAACGCTCTGATCTGTTGCGTCAGCTACAAAGCCAATTTTTTGGGGAGGGATGCTAGTAGTTGTATTAATTTGGAATCTATCACATCCCACAACTGTCCCAGACTATGTTTGGAATATTTATTACTCGCACAGAATAGAATAGGTCAACTTTTGTACTATGGGGGATAGTAGATTGACATAGGCTAGTGCTTTTTCTGTTCGTTAGGCCTCATCTTGTTGGCTGATGAAAAGTAAATGTGGACAGTTCATCCAGTATCTTCAATATGCACCTCGGAATTAGATAAGGATGTGCACAGTTGCGTCTCCGATGTGTCTGTCTTCACTTGTAGCCTGTGAGAAAGACCCGATCACATGATGGAGAGCCATGTGAGTGAGAGGGGCTTCGGAGCGGGCAGCACTCAGGGAGAAGAGCACAACGCAGCACTCCGGGCCAAGGGCACAACGGCCACACAAAGGGGAGCTGCCGTGAATTTCGAGGCATTATCAAGTGCTTGTCAAATTGTGAATGAGACTGAGAGCTCATATCTTTCAAGTGACTTTTTTCAAATCATCATTAGAGTCTTATCATGCAGCCTTACAATGTATTACAAATCAAAACATATAGCCCAACGTTTGTAGAACAACTAAAGTTACATTAATAACTCTAAATTAAGCATATAGGAGTACCTATTTCTTTGTTAACCGCTCAACACAGAATAGTRGCATGTGCYCACTCCCACAGATCGTTTAGAGAAAATATCCTTTCTTTTATTCAGCTTTGTTCAATTGTCTTCTTCATACTATAACATAATGCCATGGAATTCTAAGAAAATCTTGTCTGCTAAATGAACTAATGTAGCCCACAGCCATTTGGCATAGCCAGATGAGGACCTAACATAAGGACAACTGCTATGCTATTCTGTTCTCCTGAAATAGACTACATTTCCTTCATATCATGCTTCTTTTGACCTGTCTAAAATAAATAATGGATTTATTGTGAAGGTGTAGGCTATATTAGATGGATTTATTAGACTTTTTAAAATGTAGATGTTCCAAAGGTRTGCATCAGTGGCTTGTAGGCTATGTGTGGAAGCCAGGAGATGCTAAATGTGTTTATGTTAATTAACGGTCAATTATCGTGAGACCGGCAGTTATTACCTTGACAATCACCTGCTGACGAAATTCCGTGGCCACCACAGTCATAGTTGGGGGCACTGAAAATAGTGGACTGTTTTTGGTTGCCCACATTCTGTATGAGCATTTATACCAATAGACAAATCGTTTCACCCACAATCTAGTCTTTGCTGCGATGTCTATGGGACAACAGCAGCCATAAATCTAAAATGGCGTTAGAGATAAAATCCTAAATCTAAGGTGGTATGCTTTAATGAGTTTCCAACCTGCCTCTGGTACAGTGTCTGCCCATCTGTATGTCTGTCACAACGTGTCCTCCTCAAGGCTTTCTTTTCTCACATTTCCCAACAGCCAAGGCAATGTGTATCAGATGATCTTTGAACTAACTGTGTGTGTGTGTGTGTGTGTGGTGAGAGAGAGAGAGAGGAGAGAGAGAAGAGAGAGAGAGAGAGAGAGAGAGAGAGAGAGAGAGGAGAGAGAGAGAGAGAGAGAGAGAGAGAGAGAGACGAGAGAGAGGGAGAGAGAGGGAGAGAGAGAGGAGAGAGAGAAGAAGAGAGAGAGAGAGAGAGAGAGAGAGAGAGAGAGAGAGAGAGAGAGAGAGAGAGAGAGAGAGAGAGAGAGAGAGAGAGAGAGAGAGAGAGAGCAGAAGAGAGAGAGAGAAGAGAGAGCGAGAGGAAAAAAAAAAAAAAAACAACCCACCTTGCTCCTGGGCCCCTTGGGGAAAGAGTGATGCCGCTATCCCACTATTGAAGTAGCTAGGTGTGACAGGAAGTCGAAACCCTGGCAAGATCAAAAAGAAGTGTGAAAAGCCTAAAGGAGTGTCAGCTGTAGGCTCTTAGAATAGATTTTGCTCTGTAGTATCTCTCTAGCATCTAGAACAGAATCGTGTATGTATTCCTGCAACCTTTCTGCCTCACTCTCGACCCCACGCTAGCTTGGATACTTGACTATTTCTGCATTCAGCAACACAGCAGTATCATGTCACCAAACAAGCAACAAGACAAGTAGGCTAAAGCAGAAACAGAGTGATTCACAGGCTAGGTAGAGTCTACCCTTACACCCTTCCTCTCTCGTTCTCTATCTCCGCCCAACACTTATCTTTCTTTCCTCCCATCCTCCCCTCCCTCTTTCCGTCTCTCCCCTCAGCGTTGGAGCTGATAAAGACAGCCATCGAGAAAGCGGGCTTCACGGATAAGGTGGTGATCGGGATGGATGTGGCGGCGTCCGAGTTCTACCGCGAGGGGAAGTACGACCTGGACTTCAAGTCTCCTCCGGACGCTGACAGGCACATCAGCGGAGAGGAGCTGTCAGAAATCTACCAAGGCTTCGTTAACGACTACCCAGGTAGGCAAACAGTCACCTGACACCTWTTGGATTCCTAATTCAATCTGACATGAATTTGATTGATTTTATTTGAGATACTAAAAAATACACACAGTGCATCATTTAAAAAAAAACTAGGGATAACACAAAAAAAAAGTCAATGAGGTCCCTTGACTGATTCAATTCATTTGTTTCAATTCAGATCCATTCAATTCAATTCAATTCAATTATAGAGGTAACAGGCTGATCCTACATTTACAAGTTCAAGGTCATATCTACCTTCATGTTGAAAGATCCCACGACACATTTCCTCTTACAACASTATGGCTGTCTACTGCTTTGCTCCCTAGAGAAAAACCTCCGTTCCAAACCCCGACTGAGTACATGTCCTAACTGAGTGTGCACTCCACTAAACCCTTCTCCCCTTGTCCTCTTTGTAGTGGTGTCCATCGAGGACCCGTTTGACCAGGACGACTGGGCCGCCTGGTCCCGCCTCACGGCTTCCGTGGGCATCCAGGTTGTCGGGGACGACCTGACGGTGACCAATCCCAAGAGGATAGAGAAGGCTGCCGAGGAGCGGGCCTGCAACTGCCTACTGCTCAAAGTCAACCAGATCGGCTCTGTCACTGAAGCTATCCAGGCGTAAGAGACCCACGTCACATGACCTGTCAATAAATCACTTTGATATATAGATGTCAATCATCAAGCCAATCTGTCAATCTCAATCACTAGGCCAGGCTGTCCTTGAAAAAGAGATGACSTGGTAATATATAGGAGAAACACTACGATGATCTATAACAAGGTTATGTAGCCCTTATGACGMAGGTAGGGTTCAAGTAAAGTGTGACGTCAGTCATGCACATTTATGTAGCCGTRAATCATCAAGTCTCTTGGCCAGGTTGGAAGTCCRTGAAAAAGAGAAGTCAATCTCAATGGCAGTTACCTACTTAAATAAAAGATAATTGAATGAAGAAAATAATGAGCTTTTTTTTTTTTACATTCGTATTATCATCAATCAGCCATATTTACATAGCCAATACTTTACTTCCATCTATATACTTGTCAAATGTTACAACACTCATAGCCATCAATCATTGACATTTTACAGCTATCTATCATCTATAACTGTTGTCATCAATCTTGACCGTAAGTACAGCCAACAGTCATTCAAAGTCGTTCAATTAAAATGTATTAATATAGCCATCAATCATACTTTTACTTTATTCTCCTTTTAGTACCCTCATGCTTATTCTACTCTTACACTCTCCCTCTCTTTTGTCTCCGAGCCCCCACCTTTGTTTCTCTCTCTCTCTTTATCCCCCTCACTCTCTCTTTATCCCTCTCTATATATAGCTGCCTGACACCTTCTCTCTCTCTCTCTCAGGTGTAAGCTAGCCCAGGCCAATGGCTGGGGGGTGATGGTCAGTCACCGTTCGGGAGAGACAGAGGACACTTTCATCGCTGACCTGGTGGTGGGGCTCTGCACTGGACAGGTACACACTCACTCACTCACTCACTCACTCACTCACTCACTCACTCACTCACTCAAAAAGACATGCGGAGCGTCCCATACAGACACAGAAGACCCCAACCATTATACAAATCTGACCACAACATTGTATCGCTTTCACTAAATCTGTTCTAATTCTGTCTCTCTCTCTCAGATTAAGACAGGAGCCCCATGTAGATCTGAAAGGCTGGCTAAGTACAACCAGCTCATGAGGTCAGTGGTCAAACATGATCCTCTTTAGCTATCCCTCCGAATTGTACTCAGTGGCTTATATTGCTTCTTGTGAAAGCATACTGCACCTCAAAACCATAAATCATAATTTTTCCATAATAAATACTGCATCGCAAAGGAATAATAATATACTTGTATGTGTATTATTGCATGTACAGTTGAAGTCGGAAATTCCCTTTCTTAGGTCAGTTAGGATCACCACTTTATTTTAAGAATGTYAACTGTCAGAATAATAGTAGAGAGAATGATTTATTTCAGCTTTTATTTCTTCCATCACATTCCCAGTGGGTCAGAAGTTTACATACACTCAATTAGTATTTGGTAGCATTGCCTTTAAATTGTTTAACTTGGGTCAAACGTTTCAGGTAGCCTTCCACAAGCTTCCCACAATAAGGTTGGTGTGAATTTTGGCCCATTCCTCCTGACAGAGCTGGTGTAACTGAGTCAGGTTTGTAGGCCTCCTTGCTCAGACACGCTTTTTCAGTTCTGCACACATTTTCTATGGGATTGAGGTCAGGGCTTTGTGATTGCCACTCCAATACCTTGACTTTGTTGTCCTTAAGCCATTTTGCCACAACTTTGGAAGTATGCTTGGGGTCATTGTCCATTTGGAAGACCCATTTGCGACCAAGCTTTAACTTCCTGACTGATGTCTTGAGATGTTACTTCAATATATCCACATAATTTACTTCCTCATGATGCCATCTGTTTTGTGAAGTGCACCAGTCCCTCCTGCAGCAAAGCCCCCCACAACATGATGCTGCACCCCCTGTGCTTCACGGTTGGGATGGTGTTCTAGGCTTGCAAGCTCCCCCTTTTTCCTCCAAACATGATGATGGTCATTATGGCCTAACAGTTCTGTTTTTGTTTCATCAGACCAGAGGACATTTCTCCAAAAAGTACAATCTTTGTCCCCATGTGCAGTTGCAAACCGTAGTCTGGCTTTTTTATGGCGGTTTTGGAGCAGTGGCTTCTTCCTTGCCGAGCGCCCTTTCAAGTTATGTCGATATAGGACTCGTTTTACTGTGGATATAGATACTTTTGTGCCCGTTCCTCCAGCATCTTCACAAGGTCCTTTGCTGTTGTTCTGGGATTGATTTGCACTTTCCGCACCAAAGTACGTTTATCTCTAGGAGACATAACGCGTCTCCTTCCTGAGCGGTATGACGGCTGCGTGGTTCCATGGTGTTCATACTTGCGTACTATTGTTTGTACAGATGAACATGGTACCTTCGGGCGTTTGGAATTTGCTCCCAAGGATGAACAGACTTGTGGAGGTCTACAATATTTTTTTCTGAGGTCTTGGCTGATTTCTTTTGATTTTACCATGATGGTCAAGCAAAGAGGCACTGAGTTTGAAGGTAGGCCTTGAAATACATCCACAGGTACACCTCCAAATGACTCAAATTATATCAATTAGCCTATCAGAAGCTTCTAAAGCCATGACATAATTTTCTGGAATTTTCCAAGCTGTTTAAAGGCACAGTCAARTTAGTGTATGTAAACTTCTGACCCACTGGAATTGTGATACAGTGAATTATAAGTGAAATAATCTGTCTGTAAACAATTGTTGGGAAAATGACTTGTGTCATGCACAAAGTAGATGTCCTAACCCACTTGCCAAAACTATAGTTTGTTAACAAGACGTGTGGAGTGGATGAGAAAATAGTTTTTATGACTCCAACCTAAGTGTATGTAAACCTCCGACTTCAACTGTAAGTGTAAAGGACGTCACGCTGCTTGCTTAGCGAGTACCACTTCCTCCTGATTCGGCCCATACCTGGCGCGAACTCGGGACCCTCCAGCGTCTTAGCGCCTCAAATGAGGCGGCGCAAGCAGGACAGTTCAGACTGAGGAGTAGGTTTCACACATCCCCACGTGCTACACAAGCATGCATGAACATATACCATAGCTGTACTATGTAGAGACCAACAAGCTCCTGGTAAACAATCCCCAAAAGTAAGAATAGGAGTAGAACAACGTTGCCCCTAGACACTGATCTAACGTCAGTTTCACCTTCCACCCTCAATGGTTRAAGGTTAGTACTCAGTTACAGTAAACTGAATCTTGTCCTGTGTCTACATATAAGAGCGTAGCCAAGAGCATATTCCCACATATCCCATTCTAAACAAGCGTCGCCAAGCTAATTGCTGTGACGCGCATGCTAACGGCACGCCAGTGTCACCCCATGTGTGAGAGCCAGTCAGAGCACGGAGAGCACCTGGGATCCGCTCAGTGTAATCCCATTGGGCTCTTAGCAGGACAGGGGAGGGAGGGCCTCTTGCCCAATCACAGCACCATTAACAGCCATTATAACACCCTGACCACTGGGTTAATGGTTCCAGTTAGGAGTTGCATGAGATTGCATGACCCCTATTAACAGCTCCTATAACCCCTGATGATCACTGGGTTAATAGTTACGGGTGGAGGTGTATGTAACCACAGATCTAGGATCAGATTGCCTGGGCTTTTACCTTGGAGCAAATAGATGTCAGATACAAATTCAGTTCACATGCATTTACCTGTTTTCTCTTTCCCTCCTTGTCCATTCTGTTGGTCTCTTTAGGATCGAGGAGGAGTTGGGGGATCAAGCTCGCTTTGCAGGCTATAACTTCAGAAACCCCACTGCCCTGTGAGACCAGACAGACAGACACATCGCCACCAACCATATGCACAGAGCCACTAAGCAACATGAGATGCACAGTTACTTTGAGACACAAAGACAGATGGACAGATAAAGATATAGAGACCAACCGACACACACAAACATGCACATAGAGACACACAAGTGTAGATATGAAGCCTGAAGCGCACCTAAGAAAGACAGATATGAGTGTCAGAGAAAATTAAACACACAACGCTGTTTACAAAAAAAGCGACACTCCGGCTGACAAGGACAGACTAACTACAGGCTGAGAAAAAAAAGAATACACGTTGTGTTTTGCAGTTGTGTTTGCTCTCATTCACCCATGATAACACAAAACTGCACTCTCCCTCCTTCGTCCTCTTCTCCACTTTCCTTTCCTGGCTTTGCAGTCATCCCTCGTTTTTGTTGTTTCTTTGTTACTTCCACACTCTCCTGGTGTTGCTATGATTGCAGGAATTGGCCTGTTCCTCCAAGCTTGTCCCCGTTTCCTCTTTGCCTACTTTCCTTTGGTTACTCTGGCAATAGAATTGCTGTGTTGAAAGACAGAACGCCTGTCATGAAAAAAATTTGAAATAAAATGATGCTAATTTACAGTTTCAACCTCACTCTCTTTTTTTGTATTAATATCAGTGTTGTACAAATCTAGGATCGGCTTACAACCCTCCCCCTTTTGTTATAAAAAAATGACAGATCAGCTTTTGGGGGCAATCTCTTCCTACATCATTACCTACACACAAATGTAAATTACTGATGTTAAAACTTTTTCTTGTTCTACAACCAATGCACATCTGTGTGCTGTACGTGTAGTTCTCAATTTACGGCGCTGGATGCCACAGTATGCTCCCACTATCACACAACATTCCCATGTAAATACAGAACAGATGGCAAATACTTGCTGTAACACTATTTCATGTTTGGCAAGTGAATTGATTATACCATATTGTTACCATTTAGCTAGTGTAAAGTTACTGTATCTTAGCTAACAATTATTACATATATCTATAAGGGATACATCAGGATGTTGGCAATGAAGCCTTTTATCTACCATTTGTATGTCTCTGCATCCAGTTTGAAGGGAGTTTGGACTGCCTGTGTAAATGCATCCATTGAGGTAGTTTCATGAGCCAATGCTAACTAGCGTTAGCACAATGACTGGAAGTCCACAGGAACAGCTAGTGGTTCCCCATAGGCTTCCAGTCATTGCGCTAACACTAGTTAGCAGCTTCCTTAAATCTGAACGCAGAGATAAAAATGGTATCCACAAGTTCACCTTTCTGGGGAAGTAGATAGCCAAAATMCTCAAAGTATCCCTTTAAAAATTGGGTTGACTACACTTTCAGGATTACAAGAAAGCTTGCTAGTTACCTTGGAGGTCTCTCTGAGGAAGATATGTAACTTGTTACTCTGATCTTAAAAGCAGCACACTGCTGCTAAAAGAATATAGGGGAAACACTAAAATCCTGATTGTTTAGAATGGAAAGAAGTGGAGGGTGCTCAACCAGGTGAGTAGAGGTTCAGACAAAACGCAATCATTGTAAAAGGTTCTGATGAAGGAAGGACATTGATGGCTGAAACATCAAGTTTTTAATTGTTGTTTAAATAACAGAAATACATCTTAATAGTGAGTGATTGTTCCACCTTTTCAATCATTTTGTTTATAAGAAAGTATTATCCAGTGTGCCTTTGGTGGATGTAAGGAGTAATTTCTACTAGAGTCATGCAGTAACTGGAGAGACTTCAGTTGGCTCTAATAAATGATGCAATGCCTCAAGGTCGACGACATGACAATAAAAAGCCACAGAAACGGAGGACAGACTCAAAGGAGGGAGAACACAGGCAAGTTCACAGCACAGACCAAACCATTTATTCAAGTCGTCTTAAACCCACAAGGCTGGTCTTGACAGTCTTTTGCTGGAAAATGTTACTGACATGTGCTTCAACCAATAGGAGAGAAAGGGCAGGACTAAGCCAAGCACGTGCATGACTGTGCTTCTAGTGACTAATGCAACTTGTACAGTCACTAGCAATACACTAAGTCCTGGTCCCTCTACAGTTGTGAGTGAAAACATATCCAGTGTGGAACATCAAGTGCAGTGCTTATTAATATATCCGAAAAATATATTTTAGAATGTATACTGATATAGCAGTTGTTAGGAACTTGCATCCAAAGGGCCGTTCCATAATAAAAAGTCCCATCCTCAACACATAGAATACCATCTGCATCAACCAATGGAGAAATCTGGAATTCTTAATATGGGACTTTTACTGTGGCGGGCCCCTAAACTACAGTGTAGTACAAAGCGAGTCAAATAGTACCCTGTTGACAGACACAAAAACACAGGTAAGACATTGTCACGCAGAGACTCTGGGAAGAGGGACAGTCACAGGACACTACTAGCAGCAGGTTGGGTTGCTCTTGTGCGCTCTAGGCACGCGCGTTGATGATTTCAACAAACTCTGGCTTGAGGGAGGCTCCGCCCACCAGGAAGCCGTCCACGTCGTTTTGGGAGCCCAGCTCTTTGCAGTTGGCCCCTGTAACTGAGCCTGGAGGAGACGGGAGGGACTTTGGTTAAACAAAATAACCTCACAAGCATGTGTGTGTACATATATTATACAACTTTGATGAAATTCTTGTATATCAAAGGTTTAGGAACACTAATATTATCAAGATACCAATGTACATACCTACCAAAGTAGTGTTATACATGCTCTAAATTCCATTTTGTTTGTCAGTGTTAATTGGCCCCAACTCTATTCAGCCCAATACATACTTGTTAACATTTCCATTAGGAACAGTGTCTCTGGGGATTGTCTCTTAGCTATCAGCAGCCTTGTAGAGAATGGAAAAGACCCTCTGATAAGATAGGCTTCCCAGCGCTGGGTTCAGGGTGTCCCCTACTGACCTCCGTAGATGATGCGGACGGAGTCGGCCACGGCCTCAGAGACGTTGGCCCMGATCCACTCCCTCAGTTTCTCATGCACCTCCTGGGCCTGGGGCGAGACGAGAAGTTCACACACACACACGCTGGAATTTACAGTGTTTTTGGAAAGTATTCAGACCCCTTGACTTTTTCCACATTTTGTTACGTTACATCCTTATTCTAAAATTGATTAAATAAATGTTTTTCCTCATCAGTCTACACACAATACCTCATAATGACAAAGCAAAAGCAAAAAAAAAAAAATGGTTTAGAAATCTTTGCACATTTATTCAACATAAAAAACAAATACCCTATTTACATAAGTATTCAGACCCTTTGCTATGAGACTCGAAATTGAGCTCAGTTGCATCCTGTTTCCATTGATCATCCTTGAGATGTTTRTACAACTTGATTGGAGTCCACCTGTGGTAAATTAAATTGATTGGACATGATTTGGAAAGGCACACACCTGTCTATATAAGGTCCCACAGTTGACAGTCCACGTCAGAGCAAAAAACCAAGACATGAGGTTGAAGGAATTTTCTGTAGAGCTGTGTCGAGGCACAGATCTGGGGAAGGGTACCAAAAAAATGAATGCAGTATTGAAGGTCGCCAAGAGCACAGTGGCCGTCAACATTCTTAAATGGAACCACCAAGACTGTTCCCAGAGCTTGTCACCCGGCCAAACTGAGCAATCGGGGGAGAAGGGCCCTGGTCACAACTTCTGTCACTCAGAGCTCCAGAGTTCCTCTGTGGACATGGGAACCTTCCAGAAGGACAACCATCTCTGCAGCACACCACCAATCAGGCCTTTATGGTAGAGTGGCCAGACGGAGGCCACTCCTCAGTAAAAGGCACATGACAGCCCGCTTAGAGTTTGCCAAAAGGCACCTAAAGGACTCTCAGAGCATGAGAAACAAGATTCTCTGGTCTGATGAAATCAAGAGTCAACTCTGTCCTGAATGCCAAGCGTCACGTCTGGAGGAAACCTGGCACCATCCCTACGGTGAAGCATGGTGATGGCAGCATCATTAGGTGGGGATATTTTTCAGCGGCAGGGACTGGGAGACTAGTCAGGATTGAGGGAAAGATGAACAGAGCAAAGTACAGAGAGAACCTGCTCCAGAGCTCAGACTGGGTTGAAGGTTCACCTTCCAACAGAACAACGACCCTAAACACACAGCCAAGACAGCGCATGAGTGGCTTTGGGACAAGTCTCTGAATGTCCTTGAGTGGCCCAGACAGAGCACGGACTTAAACCCGATCGATCATCTCTGGAGAGACGTGAAAATAGCTGTGCAGCGACACTCCCCCATCCAACCTGACAGAGCTAGAGAGGATCTGCAGACAAGGAAGACACTCCCCAAATACAGGTGTGCCAAGCTTGTAGCGTCATACCCAAGAAGACCCGAGGCTGTAACCGCTGCCAAAGGTCCTTCAACAAAGTACTGAGTGAAGTGTCTGAATACTTATGTAAATGTGATGAGTCTTGTAAAAAATAAAAAATAAACGTGCAAACATTTCTAAAAAACTGTTTTCGCTTTGTCATTATAGGGTATTGTGTGTAGATTGAGGGGGGAAAAAATCTTTAAATCAATTTTAGAATACGGCTGTAACGTAACAAAATATGGAAAAAGTAAAGGGGTCTGACTACTTTCTGAATGCCCTGTATAGCAAATAGGTACATGCACACTTGAACCAGATCTCTCTTGGACCAGATCTCTTGAAAAATAGATTCTCTGAGACTAGCCTGGATAAATAAAGATTAAAAAGTTCCAATGCAGCCATCTCAATATCAAATCATTCCTGGTTAACAATTAAGTACTTTACTGTGATTGTTTTGAATAAAAAAATATTTATATATTTTTTTAAAACTGCTTCATAGCAAAGAGCAATTTCTCAAGCAATCATTTTTCACGGACTGTCTGGAAGTGGTCTGAGTGTGGAGGGTAAAAACAAAATGCATTTCCCACAGAGCGGCTTGTAACTTAAATAACACAGTAAAGTATGCATGTTTTATGTAAATAAGTCAATATTGTTATGAAACGGTGATGAGTCGTACCTGGTCGGGTGAGGCTGTCTTACCGGTACCGATGGCCCACACGGGCTCGTAAGCCAGCACCACTTTGCTCCAGTCCTTCACGTTGTCTACAACACAACAGCTTATTATCAAGATAATGGATGGCACTGTATGTAGATAATGACAAGGTWTGTTTGGCCTACCACTAATCGCCTTAAAATGTATAAAACAATATGTGGTAGGTAAACCAATTGAATGGAATGGATTTTTTGGTCTCAGGCAAGGGTTCCCATCATGCAACACCACCGTTTAYTGAACTACTGCCAACCCCTTTGACTGCCTCCTGAATAACGGTCACAAAATTCKCCCAAGGCAACATCCAGGGCCTTTGAGACTAACATTTTCCACTTAAACCGAAATTGGAAGGTTTTGGAAACATTTTTGGAAGGTGTGCAACAGTGCTATACAGAGCGGGCTAACTGAATCTAGAGTGGGTAGAAGGGATACAATTGAGCTTCCATGGACATAAAAAAAAATCCCACTGAAGTATTCAGTGGAGAAAACAATGGGTATATACTGTACATCATGTGCTGGTGTGGTGTATCACAAGAAAGATTACGGTGTTAAGTCACAGGACTAACAGCCCTGTGACGCACATCAGACCCAGGGTTGGAGCCCAGCTGTTACCTGCGATGGCCTGGGTCTGGGCGTACACCACGTCCTCTGTGGTTCCAGCCTCCCTCTCCTCCAGCTTCTCTCCGATGCAGGCGATCACCCCCAGGTCACTCTCCAGGGCGTGGGCCACCTTCTGACCAATCAGCTCGTCGCTCTCCCCGAACACATGACGCCTCTCCGAGTGGCCCAGAATCACCCACTCCACGCCACAGTCCTTTATCATCGCAGGGCTGAGGAAGCGAGAGAGGGAGACTCAATACATCCACTAATAGTAGAACAGTATATTTAATTGAAAATAGGGCAAAATACATTTTTGGTATCTCAGATTGTTCTGGCAATTCTCACAGAAACTTAATTTGGAGGAAGGCTGTTTGAAATTCATTTTACATTTGTATCAAACCATTTTTATTTAATTTTTTTATCATGATGAAAGTGGCCATTTTTGATTCTGAAATTCAATTTTCACATTAATTTATTCAATGTGAGAATTGTCAACTCCCCGTTTTGATTGTGTTCATTTTAAGGCATTGTTTGGGACAATACACTCTACAGGTACATCACATTTCCAGTGCGGGGCTCTCTGCTAAGCCTGAAGGTATGATCAATGTTATGAGCACCACCAACACAGTGAATGGGAAAATGGATTCAAAAAGGGAACTCCCTCTGCGGGTGACTAGCACCAGGCGTAGCAGCCAAATATAAAAAGTAGTGAACAAATGTACATCCTGATTGGAAACAGTTGTGTCATTGTGTGTAGAAGACATGACTTTACCATTTAAAATACAGGAAATGTAGGAATTCAGTGTATTTGTAGTTATTTTGGATCTTGTCTATATGATCAGGATTATTTTCTAAGTAAAAGCACATTAAACATTTAAAGCTGCAATATGTCACTTTTTTGGCAACCAGACCAAATTCACATAGAAACGTGAGTTATAGATCTGTCATTCGCATTGAAAGCAAGTCTAAGAAGCAGTAGAGGTGTTCTAAGTGCTGCATTTACATGCTTCCCGTTCGTAAGTTTTCATTTTTGCGTCTTTAACTTGCGGTTTTGTACACCAGCTGAAAATACAATATCTTTGGTTATGGAAAATATATTTCACAGCAGTTTAGATGGTACAATGATTCTCTGCATAATGACAGCTTGATTTTGTCCCAAACTGAAATTAGGCAAACTATTAGGATTCTAGCAGCCAGGAAATGGCAGATCAATTCCTACATACTGCACCTTTCTCTTGAGATGAATGTCTTATTTACAGTTTTACTGCAAAATATGAATAGCCACAATGTCTGTTCTTCAAATTATGAATAACAACCTAGTGTATGAACAAAATAATGTAAATAGCCAAGCAACAAGGACAAAAGTCACTTTAGTAGACTTTTGGGTAAATTCAACCAACTTCACTCAGTGTGCATGCGGATTAATTACCTGACGCATGAAAAAAGTCACGACCGGGCAGATGGAAACATGAAATGTCGGTACAATTTTATAAATGCCAACAGACATGGTGGGATCGTCTTGTTTCTGCGAGAAATGGAGGTGGAAATGCCTTTATGCGCAAATATTGATGTAATAACCATCATATCGAAGTAAACTTAGAGTCAAGAGGGTCCTCCCACTACAACTCAGGAAAGAACAACGTTTATTAGGCTACAGATMAAATKAATTGTGATCAACTTCACAGGGTGGTGAAAGTGAACGGTGATGAGCACGATCCTCCTTTCCAATAAATATCGAGGGTCTTATTCTGGTGACATGATGATCCATGCTTGGCTGARATTTGACAAATAAAAATGATCTRGCTCATATCCATAATCATCTCATCATGTATGTAGCCTACCCTCACTGTATCTGCCAGCTGTTGGCTAGAGAGCACATATCAAGACCAGAGTGGGCACATTCGCTACATAACGCAACATCTGTCGTGACGAAACCATCAGTATAGTTGAAAATGCCATGGAAACCCATTTAACTGGTATTTTTCAMTCGGTACATGGGAATTTAACGGCAAAATGTTTATGTGCACTTCGTGTTCACGCACAGCCTTTTATCCYCAACAAGTCTGTTTGATGGAAACACATCTCTGGTAGAAAAAGTAGCAGGGTGAAAATGAGTAATCGGCTGTTTAGCCGACAGTCGGCGCTCGTGGTTAATGACCTATAATGTCAATTTCTATGTATAAAGTGTTTCATATCATTAAAAAGTACCAGAGAGCCCACTGTGGAAATATGACGTGTTTGAAGAGAATGTTATAACCAAAATGTTTTTMTTTTTTTTWACGTTTTGAGATTAATTTATCCAACATTAAAAATATTCATGTGAAAATGTGTATTTCAGAATCTAGACATACTCCATATGTCTAACACTATAAGGAGTATAATAAATCCAAGATGTTGTCTGTAACATGTACGGTTCACTGATCATAGGATCTTACAGGACGCATGGATAGGTCTAAATAGGCCAATTCCATCATGAGAAATTATTATATATATATATATATATATATATATATTTATTTTTTTACAAATGTACAAATGTAAAAAAACATGTTCAACATCCTTCCTCCCAATGAAGTTCCTATGTGAGAATTACCAGAACAATCTGAGAACCCAAAAATAAAAATCGCCCAATAAAGAGGCCATCTTCAACAAGTTTTCCGTCACAGATTCTGTCTCAAGGTGGAAGACGTGTCGTCATATGCAAGAGTGGAGTCTTACCTGATCTCGCCAGTGAAAGCCCCCTTGGCGACTTTGTAGCAGTTCTGTGCGGCAACACCGATCCTGGCATCCAGGTTCGAGCGGGCAAAGTCGAGGTAGACGGTGGGAGCGCCACACACCACCTCTGTGTGAGCGTATAAGAGAGAGGGAAAAAGGTGGGGGTGAGGAGACAAGAGATGGAGACAGTAGGAGGAGTTACGAGAACAGCAGAAAGAAATCAAATCAAATTGTATTTGTCACATCTAGGGTTACAATGGGTCGGAAACCTTCCGGTATATTTCTGGAATTTTTCCATGGGAAGTTAAGCTCGGGTATTTTGCTTAAATTCATTAAAATGTTCTCTTATAACAGTGAACCTTTTTTGTGGAATACACTTAAGGCAATTCTAGGTCTTGTGGTATATTTTGGTTAAACTATCCCCAATTAAATGGAATTGCAACCCTCTGCATGCACAGTGCATTCTTCCATCAAATATACAGCTGATTCTCAAGATCTTACACACTAATGAGATGCTATTGAGCCCACACTACTACACTGTCTGAGCCCAGGACTACATGCTTTCTGGAAAGTTTTGATTACAATACTGGGTGGGGTGAATATATTTTATGTCATGATTTCTTGTTAAATAGTAGCCTACAGCAAAGTGTGTTTAAATAACTTCTAACTTGTTAACAATTTCTGCTAGTTAGTTTTCGCTACCATGTGGGTTTTTGCTAACCGAGGAGTGTTAATTCACCTGTTACCATACATGTTTCATTTTAAAACATTTATCWTACAAAAGGAGTTGTTTAATTTAACTGCTTAACTATTTATCTGTACACACACACAATTTTTTAACTTTTTCCCTAATGTTTACAGGAAAATGCCACGGGCACTATCTGATGTGTGGAGACATTTCACTGCAGCGAATGTATWAGAAAACGMTGTGTACATTTGCAAATACTGTGCCAAATCATATGTGAAGAATGCAACAAAGATGCAGAATCATCTAGCCAAGTGCATAAAGTTCCCTCAACGCTCACAACAAGCAACCTCTGACAAAAGTCCCTCTACTTCTATTCGAGTTGAAAATGATGAATCAGACACCTTATCGATAGCAKCAGCTCACGGTCCTCCTGAAATCAGAAGTTTTTTTGCCTCAATGGAGGAATGTAGTCAGAGAAATGCTGATGAATGTCTTGCTCAAGCTGTGTATGCAACTGGTTCACCTCTGATGCTCTCAGGCAATGTGTATTGGAAGAGATTTCTTAATGTTCTTCGCCCAGCATGCACCCCTCCAACCAGACATGCTTTATCTACTCATTTGCTGGATGCAGAGTTCAGAGTTCAAGTGAAGGTCAAGCAAATCATTGAGAAAGCAGACTGTATTGCAACCATCTCTGATGGGTGGTCGAATGTTCGTGGGCAAGGAATAATTAACTACATCATCTCCACCCCTCAACCAGTATTATACAAGAGCACAGACACAAGGGACAACAGACACACTGGTTTCTACATTGCAGATGAGCTGAAGGCAGTCAATGACTTTGGACCACAGAAGGTATTTGCACTGGTGACAGACAATGCTGCGAACATCAAGGCTGCTTGGTCTAAAGTGGAGGAGTCCTACCCTCACATCACGCCCATTGGCTGTGCTGCTCATGCACCGAATCTGCTCCTCAAGGACATCATGGCACTGAAAACAATGGATACACTCGACAAGAAAGCCAAGGAAATGGTTAAGGATGGGGAGGGTCATCAAGTTATAGCAGCAGTRTACCTCACCAAGCAAAGTGAGAAGAATAAGAGCACCACATTGAAGCTGCCCAGCAACACGTTGGGGTGGTGTTGTCATGTTTGACAGTCTCCTGGAGGGGAAGGAGTCTCTCCAAGAGATGGCCTTATCACASTCTGCCAATATAGACAGCCCCATCAAGAGGACCCTCCTGGATGATGTATTTTGGGAGAGAGTGGTAAGCAGCCTGAAACCTATAGCAGTAGCCATTGCACAGATTGAGGGAGACAATGCCATCCTGTCTACTGTTCAAACTCTGCTTGCAGATGTAAGAGAAGAAATCCGTACTGCCCTGCTCACTTCACTGTTGCTCTAAGCAGAGGAAACTGCAGTTCTGAAATGRATCAAAAAGCATGAAGACTTCTGCCTGAAGCCCATACACAKCGCAGCATACATGTTGGACCCCAAGAATGCTGGCYAGAGCATCCTGTCTGGRYCAGYGATCAACAAGYCCTARGGTGTCATCACTYCCGTGTCTCGCCACCTTYGCCTGGAACAGGGCAAGGTTCTTGGCAGTCTGGCGAAGTACACTTCCAAGCAAGGGCTTTGGGATGGCGATGCAATATAGCAGTCGTGCCAACATATCTCATCAGCCACCTGGTGGAAAGTACTTTGTGGATCTGAGGCTCTTTCCCCTGTTGCCTCCATCATCCTCCAAATCCCACCAACATCAGCTGCCTCAGAGCGCAACTGGTCCTTGTTTGGGAACACACACACACTAGAGGTCGACCGATTAATCGGAATGGCCGATATCAAGTTTTCATAACAATCGGAAATCGGTATTTTTGGACACCGATTTGGCCGTTTTTTTATTTTTATTTTTACACCTTTATTTAACTAGGCAAGTCAGTTCATTAAGAACACATTCTTATTTTCAATGAAGGCCTAGGAACGGTGCATTAACTGCCTTGTTCAGGGGCAGAACGACACATTTTTACCATGTCAGCTTGGGGATTTGTTTTTGCAATCTTTCGGTTACTAGTCCAACGCTCTAACCACCTGCCTTACATTGCACTCCACGAGGAGACTGCGTGGCAGGCTGACTACCTGTTACGCAAGCGCAGCAAGAAGCCAAGGTAAGTTGCTAGCTAGCATTAAACTTATCTTATAAAAAACAATCAATCTTAACATAATCACTAGTTAACTACACATGGGTTGATATTACTAGTTTATCTAGCGTGTCCTGCGTTACATATAATCGATGCGGTGGCCTGTTAATTTTCTCATCGAATCACAGCCTACTTCGCCAAACGGGTGATGATTTTAGCACTGTCGTTGCACCAAACCTAATTCATAAACATCAATGCCTTTCTTTACAATCAATACAAGTATATATTTTAAACCTGCATATTTAGTTAATATTGCCCTGCTAACATGAAATTTCTTATAATTGGGCAATATTGTCACTTCTCTTGTCGTTCGTGCAAGCAGTCAGGTTTTGGCAGCATTTGGGCCGCCTGGCTCGTTGCGAACTGTGTGAAGTCATATATTCCTAAAAAAGACGTAAATTAATTTGCCAGAGATTGTACATAATTATGACATAACATTGAAGGTTGTACTAAGTGTAACAGCAATATTTAGACTTAGGGATGCACCCATCGATAAAATACAGAACGGTTCCGTATTTCACTGAAAAAATAAACGTTTTTTTTTTGCCGAAATGATCGTTTCCGGATTTGACCCAATTAATGACCAAAGGCTCGTATTTTTGAGTTTATTTATATTATAATTAAGTCTAATGATTTGATATTTGATAGAGCAGAGCAGTCTGACTGAGCGGTGGTAGGCAGCAGCAGGCTCGTAAGCATTCCATTCAAACAGCACTTTACTGTGTTTGCCAGCAGCTTTAGCAATGCTTGACGCACATAACGCTTTTATATGACTCAAGCCTATCATACATCCCGAGATTAGGCTGGCATACTAAAGTGCCTAATAAGAAATCCATAGTCAAAGTATATGAAATACAAATGGTATGAGAGAAATAGTCGACGCGTCATAATTCCTATCATAACTTAAACTAAAATTCTTTACTGGTGTAACAGTCATCTGCTTGCGTTGTGTACAATCAATTCTCGACACGGACATTTCCAAACCGTGTAGCACCAGTCCATGGGAGTTTTATTCTGAAGGTAACAGCACAAAATTGCAACGTCATGTAATGCACGGCTCACAATCAACTCTGCAACTCCGCACTGTACAAAAATATATGAAACCCCCCCCACCGACATCAGTAAGTTGCTAGTAGTATGGCGGGAATCTTTACAAAAAATGCACAACCACATAATTCTCCAAAAAACATGCATCTTGTGGTGATGTTCGAATAAATTTACAAACAAATTTATATAAATTTGTACATTTAATATCATGGGAGTATAAGAAACATCCCACTTTTGACGTACAGTGTTTGCAACCAACAACTTACCGCGGTTTGGTGCTTGTTCACTGAGACGATTCGTAACTGAAACATCCTCCTCGTAAGCAAGCTTCGCAAACCAGCCAATAAGATGCATGTTGAGTAGGTGAAGCAGGACAAAAACTAAAACCAAAACACCCATTGGCTTTAACAATAAAATGGCAAGGAATCACGCATTATAACCCTGTTAACTGGGAAATTAAACCACCACCGTTTCATATGTTCCATGTTCTGACAGGAACTTAAACGTTAGCTTTTTTTTTACATGGCAACATATTGCTCTTTTACTTTCTTCTCCAACACTGTGTTTTTGCATTATTTAAACCAAATTGAACATGTTTCATTATTTATTTGAGACTAAATAGATTTTATTTATGCATTTGATTAAGTTCAAATAAAAGTGTTCCTTGTTCATTCAGTATTGTTGTAATTGTCATTATACAAATATATATAAAAATATATATCAAATAAAAGAATATTTGGTCGATTAATCGGTATGAGCATTTTTTTGGTCGTCCATTAATCGGTATCGGCGTTAAAATCATAATTGGTCGACCTCTAGTTTTTACAGTCTTTATGTCCAACAATGACATTTATTTATTTTTTAAATCTGAAAACATGGGGGGCCATGAAAAACCACCCGCGGGCRAAATTCGGCCCACCGGTTGGGGAACCCTGGCCTATCCCATAAACACTGGCCAAGCATCAGGTTTCTTTGCAAGTGACAGATGATTAGGACTGTGGTAAAATTGACTCAGGACCAGTGTTTAGCCAGTCACTCTCAAGTCAAAAGGCATTGCAGACAAGCAGGCGTATTGGGAATGCAAAGCCCAGGTGTCATCGATGCACTCAGATAAGAGAAACTATGCGCAGTCCAATGAGCACAACTCGCGCTAGTCTAGGCCAACAACCCTGCATGGATGGAGCGGTCAAAAGATACACGTCACGAAACTACAATGTCATGGTGTCGTTTGACGCTTAGTGTTAAAAAAACCATTTCATATTTACTCTTTACATGCAAGTATTGGATATTGGTATCAGTCAGAATGAACTGTAAACAACCTATTAGGGTTAATTTTAGACAAGATACTTTGAGACAAAAAAAAATGTATACCGGTTTCATCGTGGAGGCTTGCGGTGTTCAGGGTCGTTATGAGGTCGCCCAGGCTCTTCTTGTCACCGTTCATCTTCCAGTTTCCTCCTACGAAAAATGTTCTGGACGACATGATGGCTGGGCGGTAGATAATACCAGAAAAACGACGACACGGGCCTAGGAGGTGATGCTTTTGATACAAACAGCGAGCAAACAGAAGCTGTCTTTTTCTTCTTCTTTGTGATTGGTTGGCGGATCGCATCCAACTTAAAGGTGCATACACCGCCACCTACGGTACTAAAGTGTGAAGCCAGTCAACTTAATTGAATTATTCCTGTTCCTAAAAGGAAAAGCTTGCACCAACAACTAACCCTACACCTAAATAACACTATTTCATAAAAATACAAATCACCTCTTCTGCAGTAAAATACTTACATGTAAACAGGTAGCCTACATCTCTCCAGCTACCACCCACACTAAAACCCACCACTCATTCCATTACTTGTACTCTATCTGCTTCTGCACCATGCCAACGGCCTGGGAGGATGGGAAACCACCCCTCAACACACCCTGTACATTTTCTGATGTCAAATCTCATATACCCAAATACTTCTCTGCAGCTGCCACCACAACATCTTTTCTCTGTGATTTACATTCCATTTTTTTCAGTAGAGTTGATAAGCATTGCTATGAACGCTAAGAAGCCAACCTTACTGAAGCATAACTCACTCGTTGCCCTATCCCTCTGTGCTGGCACAAATCTACTACTCAATAGGATCCCTCACCCTTGATCCACCCTTGACCCATCATCTATAAGTCTTTGCTAGGTAAAGCCCCGCCTTATCTCAGCTCACTGGTCACCATAGCAGCACCCACCCGTAGCACGCGCTCCAGCAGGTATATTTCACTAGTCATCCCCAAAGCCAACTCCTTGTTTGGCCGCCTTTCCTTCCAGTTCTCTGCTGCCAATGACTGGAACGAATTGAAAAAAAATCACTGAAGTTGGAGTCTTATATCTCCCTCACTAACTTTAAGCATCAGCTGTCAGAGCAGCTTACCGATCATTGCACCTGTAGACAGCTCATCTGTAAATAGCCCACCCAACTATCTCATCCCCATATTGTTATTTATTTTTTGCTCCTTTGCACACCAGTATCTCAACTTGCACATTCATCTTCTGCACATCTATCACTCCAGTCGTTAATTGCTAAATTGTAATTATTTTGCCACTATGGCCTATTTATTGCCTTACCTCCCCAATCTTACTACATTTGCACACACTGTATATAGATTTTCTATTGTGTTATTGACTGTACGTTTGTTTATCCCATGTGTAACTCTGTGTTGTTTGTGTCGCACTGCTTTGCTTTATCTTGGCCAGGTCGCAGTTGTAAATGAGAACTTGTTATCAACTGACCTACCTGGTTAAATAAAGGTGAAATAACAAATAATAATAAAAGATCCTCTTCTGCTTTCTTCACTGCCTCAGCATTCAACATCCTCTGCACTACTCTGACTCTGGCCACTTCAACCTTCATCTCTCGCACCGGACACTTCGGAACCCCAGCAACATGAGCACCCCTACCCCAGTCTTCTTCTTCTTCCGCTTCTTCTTCTTCTTCTATGATATAATGGGGCTCTGCAAACAAACGTTAAAGGTGCATGCCGCCACCTAATGTGCTGGAGTGTGTGGTCAATCACAGTTTTCAACATTTCTAAATCCTCCTACCTAACTCAGTACTTCTGAGAAAATAAAAAAGAGCCCTACTAACTTCTAATAGACCCTTCRCCATCCCCCAAATCCCTTCTGAACCCCCCCCCTCCAACCTCAATGACCCTACAGAAAAAAGTCTGTCTAAGTATGATCCCCAATCAGAGACAACGATAGACAGCTGCCTCTGATTGGGAACCATACCCGGCCAACAAAGAAATAGAAAAACTATAATGCCCACCCAAATCACACCCCGACCTAACCAAATAGAGAAATAAAAAGGCTCTCTAAGGTAAGGGCGTGACATGCACACAGGTCGAGAGAAAAATTGGAGGTGACAGTGACACATGGACAGACAGTGACACATTCAATACCTCCTTGCACACTCTTGCCTGCATCTAGCTGATCTAGGGCGTAATCATTAGTCCAACAGTAGCAAATGAGAGTTTCTATTGTATAAATGCAGGTATGTTTATCCCCGTTTCATTCCGTTTGCTTCCATTTTAGAAACGTTTTTCAACAGAATCGGCAGAATGAATACATCCCTGATCACGCATAAACACCGTTCACTTTCATAGCAGCCACGTTGTATTCGTTCTCGCATCTCTGCGCTCTCCTCCTCTCACCTTTTCCCTTCGCTTGTGGACTTCAATGCACAACGCATCAGCTCTAAAACTTTCCAAGCCAAACCATATCATAACCGTTACATACAGCCTACGTCGTTGTCACCATATTAGCTAAAGTAAAGTCATAGTTAACATAGCTAATAGAACTCTCTCTTTAAGTCAACTACTCACCACATTTCATGCACTGCTGTGCTAACTAGCTGTAGCTTATGCTTTCAGTGCTAGATTCATTCTCTGATCCTTTGATTGGGTGAACAATACGTCAGTTCATGCTGCAAGAGCTCTGATAGGTTGGAGGATGTCCCCCGGAAGTTGTCATAATTACTGTGTAAGTCTATGGAAGAGGGTGGGAACCATGAACCTCCCAGATTTTGTAGTAAAGTTAATGTACCCAGAGGAGGATGGAAACTAGCTGTCCTCCGGCTACACCATGGTGCTACCCTACAGAGTGCTGTTGAGGCTACTGTAGACCATCATTGCAAAACAATGTGTTTTTATCAATTATTTGTTGACGTGAATATATATAGTATAGTTTTATCTAAAAAGGATAACCTTTTAAATGTTTTAACATTTTTATGAAATTMAATGAGTAGGATGGTCCTCCCCTTCCTCCTCTGAGGCGCCTCCACTGATTCTAACATCTTCAAAGTGCACAGTAAGGACACATGTCATTGCATCCTCGACTTGGCTGTTCTGTTAAGAGTAATTATCATAATCTAAATGTGATTTCTGTCATTCTGAGCACCATGGGTGGACACACTAATCACGTTACGCACCAAATGCACATGGGTCCGGTAAATTGAAATGTTGCCGGGTCAAATGGCCGGTGCCACATTTTCATAATGGAAACCCTGCTCTACATATACCTTGCAACAACCAGACTTTAGTGAAGAGAAAATTCAGCAACTCTTGGAGGACAGTGATGGGACTCGATTAATGCCCCGGGCATGTTTGTTACAATAAGTCCTCCAGCAAGAGGTTTGCAGATGACAAACTTTGAGACAAACTTTTTCTCGAAATGGTTGACCGTCAAAGCGCAAAYTACACAGACATGGTGTTAATGCAGAAGTCAATGTTTATTAGAAAGGTTTTTCAACAAGCATTCCACTTTTTACAGAGATACTGCAGATGTGTAAATGTGCTACAAAATGCAGTTGGGAGGGAATGTATTGGTATCTGATATGTAACACCTCAACAACGCTTTTCCCTGAAGTATAATACAGACGTTGGATTTTGTTTTTACATCATGGATTTGCTTGGTGATAGGTGATTGCAGCCATTTTGGGGCAAAGTCAGAGGGTGCTGCTGGTTAGCATGTGTCATCATAGGTCCAAAATGGCGATAGTCATATACCTGTGGGACACATACATCGGATATGTATGACCAAACAGCACTGTACATCAACTATGCACTCTAATAAAATACCTAAATGTAAATAAATGTACATGTCAACTTTCAGCTAATATCCTCGGGCTTTATTAATCAAAGATCTCAAAACAATAAAAATGTATCCGTAATACTAAATCGTTACTGATGTGTATTATATTTCTGCATTTGTCTCACACGTTTTTACTGTCAAAAATCTATACGRGTAATTGTCACTCTCACCTTAGACACAAGTAGAGCATATTTGTTTTAATTCATTTGTTATTTCAAATAATGACTTCAAATATCCTATTTTTTGGTGTTTGTCATTGTCTAGATATTGATAGTGTCAACCATAACTTCAAAACTCTCGTGTACATGTAGCGGGACTGCATCTTGTGCTGTTGTCGATGCCATTTATGCAGCATGTTCTATGAAGTCCCATTCACCACCTCCCACATTTGCATACATAGCCGAGAAAGAGGGCGCAAGAGAAGGGAAGATCTAGCGGTTACAAACATCCTCCTCCTGGTATCTCCCCAATCCCAAAATGAGCATCCTTATTTCTCAGGCTTGTGATTCCCCCCTTCTCCTCTCCGCCTCTAGTTCCATCCATCCCCACTCTCCCTCTCCTAATGTCGCCTCTGGAGCACCAGCTCAGTTCCAGATCTTCAGGAAGCTATCCCAGGATCCTGTGCAGATACCCAAGCCATCGTCTGGTACCCCAATGCAGCTCACTCTGTTGTCATGGCCAGATAGAACACCTGAGAGAGAGAG
>NC_036870.1:8832477-8854502 GCF_002910315.2 Salvelinus sp. IW2-2015
GGAGAACTCACTCCCAGTCGATCGCCGGGCCAAGCGAAAGGGGGCCACACTGCGCGAGCGAGAGGAAAGAGTCTCGAGCCGGTTGAACTTCACACCAGATAAGTGTTTGAGAGTGAATGAGTAAAGAGGTGTGGAAGTAGAGGAGAGTATGGAGCGATCGCTGATCCACCAACCGGAACATCACAAAACAACGCACTCCCCACACCGTCTCGCCGGGCCTTGAGAGTAGACGGGGCAGCGATCGAGAGCAGAATCCTGGGCAAGAATCAGTTGTACACCGGGTCTGCTTAGTCTTTAAGACGGTCAGCCGAGTCTGTCTGTCGGGTGGAGCGTGCGTGCAAGGCGTCATCACCAAGACGGATGGCCAAGTTTGGCTGTCGCAATCTGGCACAGACGTCTGGGCGAAGGCGGCCAGAGAGAGCCCGACGAAGAACCTTGTGTGGTGAGGAGGAAAGGTGGCGATGGACCCGAGGACCATGACGGAGAAAATGCGCCCAACGGCTGCGAGAGACGGAGAAGGAGAAGAGGAGAAGAGAGGAGAGAGAGAGAATGGAGGCGAAAGAGAGAGAGAGAAGAGAAGAGAGGAAGAGAGCTTGGCGAAAAGAGAGATAGCGACACAGTAGACTTATATTGTGGGTATTATCCTCTGCTCAAATATACATGGGACATTTTATTACACGGATGGCCGTGGACTTCTTTTGTTTGAAAACGAACAAGAAGAAAAGTACAACCTGGCCCCCCAGTCGCTCTTCAGCTTAGTTCTGCTTGAAGATAAATAGGCGCTACTTCTCCTGTAGCTCAGCAGGATGTAGAAAGCTGCATAGTTCCGGTTTAAAGCAATTCCACCAACATTGTCACGCGATGACTGGGCTTAATAAAAATGATCTGTTTATAGTTAACAGCAAAGTACTTAAATAGGAATAAACTGTAACGTGTGACTGAGTTGTGCATCTAGCAAGAAAACATAAACAATTTAGACGTTTGTGTAACCCTAGGACGTAAAATAAACCCCACGGCAGAGTCTTCCCAAAATGAAAACGACCCCAATAACAGTATCCTACCCTGTTTTCTGTCACGTTACTGACAAGAAGCCCACTAAGTATTTAAAGAAGATATGAAACACAAAAAAAGTTTACTATGGTCCTATGTTGATATAAGCGGGAATTAACATAGATCTATGTTGAATAAAGGGGGAATTAACACTAGGATACTATTGTTGAATAAAGGGGAACATTAACATAGATCTATGTTGAATAAAGGGGAATTAAATAAGTCTATGCGACAATGTGGAATGAAAAAATAAATATAACACTCATCTTTTAAATTTTCCTAAGGCATGATCGAAACTATTTGCCACTCATATGCACGATGCTGCCGAACACAAACACACACGAACACCACCACACAACACACACACACACCACACACACATATTGCATGCCTTAAAGTGAAATTAAATATCAGCCTAGTAATTACGCGCCCTTTGCCCTACCTGCAGGGCCAAACTAAGATTAGCAACATTCACAGGAATGTCATTGGGCTTTGGCTTATTTGCATTCAATTGAAAAAATGTAAAAGAACCTCTCATTCTATAAATGAAAAAGCCTTAGTTACATTACACCTTTAACGATTATGGTTTGTAAACCCATGGCATGGGTAGACTTTCATTCTCTTTGGTAGTTCACCATCTATGCGGTCTAATGGACTGCCCAAAGAATAGGACAGGCAAATTAAAAGTTACTTACTTATTCACGTCCATTTTAAATCTGACCATCGTGTGCAACCCTAATAACACAACTAGCAGCCTTCACGGATCTGGGTTTCTGGTGCCGCTGTTAAGTGGATTATTTGTTCCCGGTTAGAAGGTGAGCGGCAGACTGAAGTAACGGGGTCGGTGTCAAATGGAATGTGGCTAGCCCACTGGAAAGTTAATCCTCAGTGGAGTTAGGCAGGGGGAATGTATCAGGCCACAATCTGACTCACTGCCTGTGAGGTGGGCTTTTCACATCTACATTCGTATGCAGCTTCTTGTTTATGCCAGATCCGCCCCAAAATTAATCTGGAAGATTATGGGCAATTCCGTTCTGTCATTGTAGTTCCAGCTGTTCTCTGCGTTCGCAGGAGAGTCGCGAAGGGACTTTTCTCTTTTTGGTCTGCGAAGTAATTGTAGGCAGACCAGCATTGCTCTTGGAGTGGCGACCCGCGGCTTGAAGTTCGGATTAGCAGCTAGTGTTCACCGCCCCTGTTCAAAGTGTCTCTCCGCCGAGGACGGTACTTGCAGGGAAAGACCATGAACCGGTAGGATGTGGCGCCCTTTCCGTCTGAGTGTCTGGATGGATAGCGCAGACCACACGTATGTATCGTGTCTCCAGGGAATGGTTTACCTGTTTCATCTTAGACGTAACCTTTAGCTTTCACGTTCTTTCTGAGGTTAAGCGCATCGTTTTTTGTCTCCAATTCAGGTAAGGCTGATCTATATCGATGTTCGTCAACAACGTTTCCATATCCTTTATTGTTTGGGGTTTGTGTTCGCGATTAGTTGTTTGTGGTTGGTGGTCGCTCGAGGATAGTGCACTAGCTTCTTTTCATTAATTTCAGCTCGTAAGACTTAGACACAAAGGAAAAAGAAGTTCGGTCATGAAATCAGTGCGGGTAAGGGTAATAGACCATTTCTGTGGTGGATGCGTTGAGCATCCGTTAGCATCCGCCTTTCTTGTTGCTTAGGATAGGATAAATAATCCTTCTAACCCCCCCCCCCCCTTAAAAGAGATTAGAGTGCCACTATCTGTAAAGTAGGGCTGTTTCCACTGGATATCATATAGGTGAATGCCACCAATTTGTAAGTCGCTCTTGGCATAAGAGCGTCTGCTGAAATGACTTAAATGAAATGTAAATGTAGCCTTCGGTTCGTGTCTTCTTGTTTACCGCTTTCATCTTGTTCCCGGTTCGAAGACATATCCAACAATGCCACCCAAATGTTGCTAGAAAAGCGGAGTGCCTAGCGTGTGGCCAAAGTGTGTTCTCGATTTTGATAGATAGGATAAAAATAATAGAGTGGAGAGGCCTTGGACCACAGTTCTTATACATAGCTATGATGAAACCGCACCCCCATAACCAAATGTTTTTATAGTACAAATAATTTAAAAGTACAACAAGTTTGAGACTTGTTGAGAGATCCACAATTGGGGTTTCTACGCTTCAAGAGTACTGGATCTGAGGATGTTAAGGAATTGAGGGACAAGGTGGCTGGTATGTTGCAGGTAACAGGATTTGCCATCTGCAGTATTGAGATGTGTGAGCCAGCAGAAAGCAGGACCGCGGAAGTTGCTGCATTCCAATTAGGACCCAGTCATTTCCCCTTCTGCCCTAAGACGTCCTAACATCAGAGGGACTGGGAAAACACTGCAAGACCAGCAAACAGCCGTGCCATCAACTTAACCCTGATTAACACAAACTTACAGCTGCAAAAAAGCGGTGTTAAGAGTTTTTGACAGACATGGTCATCAAGTTGGGTATTTTTCAGAATTCTTCATGGACCAGTTGTAGTTCATTAAACAGATACAGTAAGTATTAAAGTTGCAACTATGCATAAATCGCTGGCAGCACATTTCCTTGGTGTCTAAAAAACTCTAATTAGTTAGACTAGTATTCACTTCGTGACAAAATAGACTAGTTTATAGTGGGTAGATAATCATTGTACATTTAAAACCGGCTGTGAGGAAAGAAATAGAGTATATTTCTTTAAGACCAAAAATAATTGTTGTGATATCAGCTGTTTTGAGTTGAGTGTACAAACCGGAAAGTAAAGAGACGAGAAAAAAACTCAACGGGAAGCCATGAAATAGCGCATGTGATAGACAGATCTTTACTGCTTAACTGACAGGAACTAGGCTAAACTCAGGGATAGAAATGATATGTGAGTTATAAATCTTTCTAAAGGAAAGTGTGAATTTGGTGGCAGGTCGCCCAAAAAGTGTCCACATATGGGCCAGCTTTAATGAGAAATGTGAAACGAATTATCAAGATACTGGAGGTCTGTCAAGGTGGAGTGATCTCAGCCAGCTGTGAGCCTCAACCAACCCCCGAAGACAAAACACGTATTCACACAAGAAACCTGGCAAGAAACAAGGGGTGTTAACTGTTGCCAAGACAATCAGGGGTGATGATTCCACTGACTGGTTGACTCTACGAGTCACCGCGAGGCTTCCCTGCCCCTGAACTACTAAAGAAAGAGGATTGGAAATCTTACCTATGGGAAGAGAGGATGACACAGAGACAACATGGGACCCACCCAGTCTGGAGAAAACATGGCAGGGAGGTGGAAAGAAAGGGAGAAAGTAGCCACAGCGACAGGCTGACTCTTACCAGGGACAGGATGGTCAGAGATAGGAAAGCCAGCCTGTCAGAAACCCTGCCCAAGGCAAAGTGGAATGCCCAATGCGCTGGCCTCAATAGATAGCCACACGGGGCTCCCAGCTCACGAACCAAAGTCTTCCAGGGTGGTTTCAAAAGACCAAAGGGAGGAGAGCACAGGGGGATATAGAGGGATGGGTTGGCGATGACACCAAATAAGTAGAGAGAAGGAGAAAACAGGAGAGTGAGAACAGAGAAGACAGGAGAGAAGAGAGTGAGAGGAGTTGAAAAAGGATCGCGGAGAAGTGAAGTGCGAGAAGAGAAGAGGAGATAATACATGACCAAAAAATGGGAGACAGACATATTCCTCTTCTGCAATCGTGCAGAAATGGACAGCAAGTAGTTGACACTGCATTTGGGAGTCGCAATCACGTCAAGAGGGAGAGAAGGGTAGGGATCGGAGGTGATTTACTGGGGAGGAAAACACCTCCCTGCGTCAAGCGTGACTATTCATTCAAGTCCATCAGATAAACACTGTGGAATAAATCAACATCCAGTGAAAGGCGCCTTGCCCCATCGTTTGCGATGGGCCTCAGTGAAGTGGCTATATCCTGGCCCAGGCCTTCCTGTTCTAGGCTGTAGCCACATAAGCAGCACCAAACACCAGGCCCCCCCCCCCCGATATCTTAAGCCCTTCCATTTTTACTGAAGTGACATCTGCTTGCCTGCCTTAAATGCCAGCATCCAAGCAGGACAGGCCCGGATCACCGTGGCATACAATCCCGTGAGTGATACAGAGATGGAGACACAGAGAGCATCCATCAGGACGAGGTTATTGATCTCCATATGAGTGTGCCTGGGAGTGCTCACAGCTAGCGTGAGGCGGTTGCGCGGGGACATCACACACCAGTAAAGGTCATTGAGATGCCAAGGCCAGATCTGTGAGGTAACCGGGACTTACTGACCGACACACAGAAGGCGCGGAAGGCAGAACTGGACTGTTGGGGCTCTGATGGAGATATGGGCATGCAAATGAATTTGTATACAGGAACATGCCATGCAGCCCCTTTGTATTGGGAACATAATTAGCCTACAGTGTATTAAGTGGAGGAATTGGAAAGAATAAGGTTATAACTGGAGGACATTCATTGTCATTGTAAGACCGATGGAGAGCCCAGACGGGCACAAGGGAAATTAAACTGCCAAATGTGGATCAGAGTTGGCGTGCAAGCTTTGCGTCTAGACCAGGATTTTAAGGCTAATAATCCTCTTCATCTTTCAGTCATTCTCAGTGCTTCTTATGGACCTGTTATGACCTGTTTACAAGAAGACCACAAAAAGGGCACACATCATAAATGTTACACAGACACCCTCCGGACAGAGAACTAAATCAAATCAAAGTGGTAGGTCACATGCAGACCCGAGGAATACCGTGAAGATGAAACTTACTTACAATCACACGGAAAATTATTTACTAAAACTAAAAGTAAAAAAAAAAAAATTTCAAAATAAAATGACATAAAAGAGGCGATATGATAGGTGGAGGAGGCGAAGTGACCAAGTCAAATGCGGACTGGGAACAGGTATTTAGTCTGGTGGAGTTTTCTACACATGTACACTAATGTGTCAAAAGGTGGTTGGGCGGTCGACTTAGACTTGCTTTTTGAAAGAAAAAGCACAATTTTTGTCCATTAAAATATCATCAACTTGAATCAGAAATACAGTGTAGACATTGTTATGTTGCATAAATTACTATTGGTAGCTGGATAACGATATAGTCGTACAGAGGCCATTAATCAGCAACCATCACCCCTCACTGGAGATGTTCCAGATGGAGCACGTTGTTGTTAGCTAATCCAAGGATTTTAGCATTTTAAAAGAGGGGCAGACTAAGATGAGATGATACCATGAAGCGACCACCCCTAGAGAGAGAGAGAAAGAGGAGAAGTACCGACAGCGCCGGTAAGTCACACCCTTACCTAAACCAAAAATATTATAGAAAAACAGAAGATATCTAAGGTAACAGGGCGTGAAAAATTACCCCGCGACCCCCCCAAGAGGATGGTGCAGGTGAAGCTCAGGGTCGGGCGGCGTCGCGAGAAAGGCCGATGAAACCTATAGGGGCAGGGAGTGCCGTGGGTGTGGGCATCTGACCCTCGGAGAGGGGAGGAGAGGAGAGGAGGAGTCATACACACGGGAGTGCAAAATTATTGCAGTTCTATTTCTATTCCTGTTTCCACCCGTAATTTGCATTTAATTGACTGCCATCCACAAACATCTTATCCAGACTTTTTTTTAACAATCCATTTCTCCTTTCATTGCCTATGTTTCAACACCCATATTGCCATCCTATCACTAAAATATATAGAAAAAGAAGAGTCATTCTGACCAGGATTTATGTGCTCACCGCAATGGCGTTAATGTCACTCGTGTGGCCGATGAAGGTCTGCTTGCAGCCACCATCTCTTATGTCCCACAGCTTGGCGCTGGAGTCACAGGCCCCTGAGATGAAAGTGTTCTGGTCTGGTGACATGGCCAGGCACATACAGTCACCCACGTGGCTCTTGTAGACCACCTTCTGCTTGCCAGTCTCCAGATCCCACAGGCAACAAGTGGTGTCACCGGACGCAGTGAGTATCTCGCTGTCGTTCAGGAAGCGGCTATGGGAAAGGTAGCCTGAGATGGAAGGAGACGGACAGAGATTTTATTGTTTGTTCTACTTATTTCCTACATATTTTGAGGACATCCAATTTATGAACACCGTTTTAATGAATACTCTGAATTGTAGTTGCTCACAGAGTTGACCGTAACCCAGTTGGTCACGGAGTTGACCGTAACCCAGTTGGTCACGGAGTTGACCGTAACCCAGTTGGTCACGGAGTTGACCGTACCCAGGTGGTCACGGAGTTGAGTTTGACCGTAACCCAGTTGGTCACGAGTTGACCGTAACCCAGTTGGTCACGGAGTTGACCGTAACCCAGTTGTTGTCACGAGAGTTTGACCGGTAACCCAGTTGGTCACGAGTTGACCGTAACCCAGTTGGTCACGAGTTGACCGTAACCCAGTTGGTCACGAGTTGACCGTAACCCAGTTGGTCACGGATACGAGTTGACCGTAACCCCAGTTGGTCACGGAGTTGACCGTAACCCAGTTGGTCACAGAGATTGACCGTCCCCAGTTGATCAACGAGTTTGGACCGTAACCCAGTTGGTCACGGAGTTGGACCGTAACCCAGTTGGTCACGGAGTTGACCGTAACCCAGTGGTCACTCGAGATTGGCCGAATCCAGTTGTCACGGAGTTGACCGTAACCCAGTTGGTCACGGAGTTGACCGTAACCCAGTTGGTCACGGAGTTGACCGTAACCCAGTTGGTCACGGAGTAAACCATAGCACGGGTAAAGCAGGGTAGCTACCTTCATGTGCGTCCAGCTCCCTTATGGTCTTTGGGCTGGCAGCCTTGATGTTGACGATGGTGCACATGTTATCCAGACCTCCGCTGGCCACCAGATTGCCAGAAGGGGCCATGGAGCAACTCATCACCCAGGAAGACTTGAGGGGGACGGCATATACCTGGAGGGCAGGGAGAAGAACACTTAACCACTCACTTTCTAGTTCGCTTTGTCTAAAGGTTAGAAGACATAATATACCAAGCTAGCTGACTGTTACCATATAAATACATTCGTAGAGTGTGTAGTCAAAGTCAAGACAATCTGAAACAAAAGTCGATAGTCCTTCTACACATCGGTGGTTGAAGGAGGGATCTACTCCATACACTGTAAACCAAGTGGAAAGCTCTGGATGTAAGTCCTATGCATTATTATGAAAACAGTTAGAACTGTGAAAATGATGACTGATCAGTGATCAGCCCTTACCTTGTTGCCAGTGTAGGTGTCCCAAATAAGAAGCTTGCCATCTTGTGAGGCACTGACCATGTGCCTGTTGGAGAGAGAAAGAGAGTTAAACAAGTGGTCAGTCAGTCTATCAAATTCTGTTTGAACCAAGGTTTAGGCATGAGATCCAGTATGAATCTGGTTTAATGCAACATTTGAAACAATGAAGGCCTTCGGAAAGCCTTTTCATCGAACCCCATAACACTTGCATGTTAGCGTGGACACATTAAACAATGGGACTTTTCGATGTCCGAGTCCATTTGGTTTGAGCGGTGCAAAGTAGACCTTCTCTACGTTGTTCATAAGTCCCTATATCACAGTGGCTCGTGGTAGTGGTGGGGTGTCTATGGTGAGCTAAACTGTCCCTGACGCCATCCCCATTCCCAGCTATCTGGACAAGAAGTCCTTCTCACCTGTTATCAGCAGACCAGTGCAAGCCGTAGATTTTGGCCAAGTGGCCCTTCAATGTCTTTCTGTTCTTCAGCTGGATACGAGGTGCAGCCGCCACACCAGATGCTACAGCAGCCATGGTGGTGTCATTGACCGCCTTGCGGGCAGTCTAGTGTTGTGAGGGGGAGATACACATAGGAGACTAATAAGATTAGTGAAGAGTAAAATAGTTGTAGAAAAATAAGCATAAATCGAATGTTCTCCATACTTCTGGTGTATTTCAATTTTTCAGGAACCAGACACTGCTTAAAATGTCTTAGTATAACTTTATCACAGTACCAGTTTTGGTATGTGGAGGAAACTAAATGTAGGCTATACATACATCAATTCTTGTGCATTTTTGGTACTGTGCTTCCTAGTTATTTATCTGATGATGAGCCCTTTTTTAGACTGGAGGTGATATTGAATATCGTCACAGAAATGTGCTTGATGAGTATGTCTTGTGGGGACTATTGTCATGGTGACCCCAACATCAATGCATGCTGTGACAGGAAGACTCACTTCAATCTGGGTCTTCAGGCCATCGGCCTCCTTTTTCAACGTGTCCATTTCACCCATGGCAACGGTTGATAGGGGCTGTTACCGCCGGAGAAAGAAACTAGCAGACTAGAAGATAGGGAGAAAGAGAAAAGGATTATATGATTACAAACATATTTATGCAAATCAGGGCTTGGCAAAAATGCTGTCGTCATTGTACAATTAATATAATGTAGAACTCAATAATATAAGGAAGACCTTAAATAGAACTAAGAATTCATGTTCTCAGATATGTACAGTAGATATATAGAGTGGTACCTGTTGAGGAGAACGTAACTGTTTGTTCCTGTAACCCTCATGGCCTCTGACCCCCGAAACTAAATCGCTCAGGTGCTTTCGTCATCTAGTCTGGTGCCAGAGCCTAGCTTGGCCTTCTTGAGTATGGTACGAGGTATAATCCCACATCCGCTGTCTAATAGTGATATATCCAAGCTCTAACTTCACCTATCTGAAGATTAGGGCAAATTACTGGCCATCTTTTCTGTGACACAGACAGCCATTTTGGTTTTTATAGGTCATTACAGAAGTGTTGCCTGTGTTTCGAGAGTACTTGTCATTTTTTTGTTTTTGAATGACTGTTTTACCACAACTTTACAACGTTAAAACTTTACTTTGTTACTTTTATTTTCCTATTCATGACTTCAATTATTTAAATGTTTTGTGACAATTAAAACAAGTTTAACAGACAATTTGCCATGAACCTTCTTCTGTCAGCTCTCACTCTGACTTTCAATTCCTTTTAAGAGAGAATATTTAATGATCAAGAAGTAATTAGTGCTTAGCTGTCTATGGCCCTAATACTCTTAATTGGATGCTGACTTTTTCGTAATTGGAGGCCAATTGCCAACACACACCACTTTCTAAATTGTTCTTTAAAAATGTGTRCAACTAACTACAYCACACATCCTTGCAAATATGGTATTAAAAAAAGGTATTACTTCCACAGAAACAATTGCTCACGTGTTGACAAAGCATAGGCGTTCAGTAGTTTGACCTATGACGAGAGCCAGGGAGACAGCGTGCGAGGACGGGTGGGCACAACCCGCTGGGCTCAAACTGGTTAAATCAACGTTGTTTCCACGTCGTCCAAAAAACAATGTGATGAAGTTGAATCAATGTGCAAAACTGTTTCGATTTGCAAAAAGTCCTCAACGTAAAGGAAATTCTGGAATTTGTGTCGTTTTTTTCACCCAACTTTCAACCTAAATCCAATGATAAGCTAAAAAGTATTTTGATTTCATGTTGAATTCACGTTAGTTCACAACTCAATCAAATGTAAATCAAAACTAGATGTTGAAATGATGTTTGTGCCCAGTGGGAAAAGAGCTTTCAAGCCCCAGAACTTAAGGGAGGCTTTTCCAGTCAAATCTCCTGTCATCCGATTACAGACTGCTCTTCACCTCTGGATCAGACAGGGGGAGTGAGGGAGGGGGGAAGAGAGACAGAGAGGATAGAGGGGGCACGAATAGGCAAAGATAGGGGCCTATCAGGTATACATTCYAGTTTTCTTCAGTTTCCTGTTTGGTCATTTCCTTTGAATATATATTTGCACAAATGCACAGAAAGGCCTCTATTCCTCTTTGTCTAGATAAACGTACTCTAGAAGTGCACAATTCTATTAGCACGGCTGCAGAATTAAAGAAGACTTCAATGCATAGAATCAATATCTGTAAGACATTGCCACCTGCAAAAATCCTTTTGTCAAGCGAAAAACAACTGAGGAAGAAAGTTCTGCAGTTTGCTGCTTTCAGGCGGGATTTTTTTTTTTTACTGGAATCAATGTGGGAGGATTTGCAACCTTCATGATAATGCTGCTAATGCTTTTGCATGCTGCTGGTACCTAATAAAGGAGACTGATTCTGTGAAGAAAAGCACTCYATGTCACTGTAACTACCTACTTCTCTCTGCCTCTCTCTTTCTCCCACTTGCACAGACATCAGTCAGTATGTTTTCCACGGACTGCAGCACACTTGTTGCAGGCATGCCATTGGAGTCCATTTTCCGATGGAAATGAGCACCACTGAGAACAATTACTACGGCTGTCATTGACCGACCCTTGAGCAGTTTCTTTCGGCTCATATTCAGTCCATTGGCCCGTACTGCAAATCAGATGAAGTTCCATTCTTTTAACTGTGAAATCTTTTCATGGATGAGAARGCTGAGATAGGTAATGGGATAGTTTCCAGAATTATGTGGATCCATGTTGGTAATCATCAGAGGAGTCTATGTAGTTCCACATAGTTCCATGTAAATGCCCAGAAGAATTTGCAACCAAAGTGGCCAAAAATCACTCACCTTTTCCACACAAAATGTGATCCTTTTTCTTTTTGGGCTTTTCCGCCTCAGTAGCCCTTTGGAGCAGCTTTTTATGMTCCACAACACTCAAGTCAGCCCTGCTATCCGTACCTCTCTCTCGTTCCTCTTACGCTTTCACCCACAGACTGGTTGCAGGCAATCCTGTCAAAACTCTCTCTCCCTTCCTCCTGTGAGGAACAGATGAGGATTGGAGGGATGAAGGAGATCAGGYATGAAGGGATAAGCCCGAAGATAGAAATAGGGAGAGGGAAAGAGAGAGAGAGCAGAGAGCAGGGAGCATGACAAGAGGAGGCAGGTAAACCGATTGGAGGAGGAAAATCAGGTTATGAGGTCAAAAGTCAAGAGCAGGTAAAGAGAGGAAAAACGAAGGGAGAGAGGGGACAYGTGGAGGTGTAAATGTGAGGGAGGCATTGATAGTGAGAACGCATCATTTATTACGTCCACATCAATGGCTACTACATAAAGCTGGTAGAGGAACACATTTGATGTCTTCCACATTCAATCACTCATCATTCAACAGTATTATATTAAGGTCTGCAAGGAGAGCATATTTGATTTTGCTGACCTGGACTGGCTCATGATTTATATCACCATTTATATCACCAACTTTGAGCCAATTGCATGGTAGGCCTACTGTACACATCACTAACGAGTGGTGTTTGGGTTCTTATCCAATCTATCAATGGCAGCCTTCATTTCTGGAAAATCTGATGCAGCAGTCAGAAATGACCAGACCTCATAGTATTATTGTCTGACGGTATTGATGGGGCGGTTGAATTTTGTCTGGTTTCTGAGAGATTGGCAGGGGTTGAGGATGAAGGGGGTTGAATTCATTTGTCAGAGCTAATGAGCTGAGCCCAGTTAATCAGGATCCAATTGGATATCCGGGGAATCTGAAATCTCGTTAAGGAATTGGAGCAGTCCAACCAGAACGTGCGTCACAAGTGATACAGAAAAGACAAGATGAAAATGGATCAAGAAATCGAGGAATCGATTGTGGGTTAAAATAGAGATTTGGGTGTGAAGATGCCAGTGCAGCTACAGAATGAATTTGTGAATAAATGACAAGCCTTTGCAGTTCTGGTAGATAAAGGGAGAATGTTACAGTGAGAGTTGATAGTCTTTTCTCGGCCATGGGAAGTAAACTGACTTGTGGCTCCGAGGGAGAGATTTCACAGATCCCACAAGATCGGGGCGGGGTTAAAGATCGGGATGGATGGGAACGAGGGGGGGGGGGGGGGGGGGGGTGCTGCTGCAGTAATACCTGTAATATTACAGCAGTATATAGATTCAGATATATGGATTCAGATGTACAGATTCACCCTCAAGAGTTCAAGAGGTCAATGGTGGCTTGATAAGTTGCCGCAATTACCGCTCGATGAAGTAACACAAGATTTGTTGCTTGAAATGCCATTATTCACTGCAAGGAATGCCAACAAACCAACCTTGTACATAGATGCACACAATATGGCCCAACACTGGTATTCTAGATGGCACCCATGCAATGATTACTTTATAGGTCGTATTAGACCCCATGTGAGGAGAAATCTTGTGAAATTCTATGCTATGCAACCTCTGGTATTAACGAGACAATGCACCTTGAACTCCTAGCAAAACAGTACAAGTCAAAACCTAAACGATCAGGAATTAAGATCCTAGTTACAATGTGCAGAGATAGTGAAAAGTAGCTGAATCCTCTTCAATGGAAAGCATGCACAAAAAATACTTAGATATGCAATCAGGAAGTCATGCATTCGGTTGCACCGTAGAACCAACACTACCACTTATCTGGCCTATTTCCACTGGTTTCCTATCAGTGCGATCTACCAATCACCCTGCACCGTGGCATGTCTTGTTGGGCCAGAAATAGTTAAGGGTTGAGGTGACTGTTGGACACTCGGGTTGGATTCACACCATCACCAGTCCAAAGACCTTGATCTGTTATCCATTGATTTGACAGATGATGCACTGCTACCTGGCTACCACCAGGGGGCTGTGGACCACGAGTTTCCAATAAATACCTAAAGCTGCAACTATTTTCGTGAGGGGGGGAAGTGGCACTGATGGCCAAATTTGACATCTTTGAATATCCTCTGCATAAAATACACAATCATTTCTTTATCTTTATTGTTCAGCATTGATAAAAGTTTCAACAGGCCTGAAACGCTTCCACCCTGGCCCCCCCAACAGCCAATTATGAAAGTCATAATCTTTACCATAGAGTATGTTGTCTGAATATTTGGGAACGAGTTCTGACACCTTACAGACCTGTGCAAATGTGTAACTGTGCTTTATTTAGCTTGGAGTTTGCACTTACGATGGCAACTATTGTATTGGTTCCGTTGTACCACTCAAAATCAATCAAACGCAGGTCAAGTATTTGAAAAGTGAAGTATTTGGCATTTGATCCAAGTTTTTAGAATCCATTTTAGAATCTGTTCTGTGTCGATGTTATTCTGCGGTTGGCCCTGAAAAGGTCTGCAAAGCCCCTTCAAAGCAGTGCAAGGATGAAGCCTCAGATGCTTTCCAGTGATGTTGTTCGTTACTATGTTAAACCTGGCCATCGTCTCATCCCTTTTCCCTCAGTGTTAGTGCAAGGCTGTGCATTTATCAGGCCCCAGTAGGACACCTAGTATTACTGGCTACAATGTTGCAATAGAAGTGTTGTTTCTTGTATTATTGTCTCTTGTGTCTTTAGAGAACTGTTTCACTTTGATGTCCTTTTCTTCTGTCCTTATTTTGTCTGTCTTTTCTTCTGGTAACTAGATATTATATGTTAGCTAGCTAGCTTCTTCCAGGAGAGTCCCTAGCAACTGCTTTGTCTTCTCTCATGTCTCTCTGTCCTGTCCTCCCTGCGTTTCTCCTGATTTCCCGCTTGTCTTCTCTTCTCTCTGTCTCTCTGTGCTCTCTGTCTCTCTCTCTCTCTCTCTCTCCTCTCTCTCTCTCTCTCAAATTCAAGCTGCTTTATTGGCATGAAAAACATTGTGTCAATATTGCCAAAGCAACAAGTGTATACAATATATATACATACACACACACACACACCACACCACACACACACACACACACACACACACACACACACACACACACACACACACACACACACACACACACACACACACACACACCACACACACACACACACACACCACACACACACACACACACATACACACACACACAACCACACACACACACACACATACACATACACACACACACCATTACAAATAATAATAATTATAATACCGTGGAATAAGATTGCACAAAAAATAAGTACAATGCAATCTGCAACCCTGTGGTGTGTTTGTGTGTGTGTTGTGTGTTGTGTGTGTGTGTGTTGTGTGTGTGTGTGTGTGTGTGTGTGTGTGTGTGTGTGGTGTGTGTGGTGTGTGTGTGTGGTGTGTGTGTGGTGTGGGGTGTGTGTGTGTTTGTGTGTTGTGTGTGTGTGCGCGCGCTGCTGAGTGTGAATTAAAGGGTCTGTCTAGCTCAGTAGTCTGCATATTATTCGAGTAGTTGGCGCACCTCTCCTATCTCTGACTGTTCTAGGTGTCTTTTGCCAGAGGTTACCTCAGCATATGTAGGCTGATGATCTGAATGATACAGTGTGTGGACTGCAATCATGTTGGTGTACTTCTCGAAGACAGGTTCTGTCCAACCCTGGAGTAGTGGTCAGAGCTGTGTTTGATGGGCCAGGTCCAGTAGAGATTGTTGTGACGGGCAGGTCTAGTAGAGCTGTGTTGTGATGCCTGGTCTTAGTAGAGCTGTGTTTGTGATGGCCTGGTCTAGTAGAGCTGTGTTGTGAAGGCCTGGTCAGTAGAGCTGTGTTGTGATGGGCCGTGTCATTAGAGCTGTGTTGTGATGGGCCGGGTCTAGTCGTGCTGTCCTGAGGCGGGTCTGGTCTGGTAAATCTGTGCTGTGTTGGGCCTGGTCTAGTAGAGGTATGCTGTAATAAGCCGTGGCTGGCTCTTTTCTCCTGGGGATGTTGAGGTACTGTTGTTTCAGAATGTGGGCGAGGGACCTCTGTTGCTCGGGGTGATGGTGTGTGGCCTGCCAAGTGTTGCATCCTTTAGGTCCTTGGCAAAGGTTCTGATACTGTCCTGATCGAGATGTACATTATCGTATAAGTGTTGACATGTCAGAGTGTGGGTAGCCGTTCTGACGTTGAGCAGTGAGGCACAGTCCACAGTGTATCTTTGATTATTTTGTCGATTAACTTTCTTGGGAAGTCTTTTCTGGTAGGAGGGTGGACACAACTATATTGGTTGTTGGGAACATAGCCTGTGCCCGTTCTGCCACTCTTCTCACTGCCCCAGGTACATCCACCTTTGGCATGAAGTCGTTGTCAGTGTGGATGATGATGTTGTGAGTTGTCAATCGGCTGTCTGACTGATAGCTGCATTGCACTGTCAGTTTGTAGGACACCAGAACTTATACACCTGGTGTCTAGGAATAATCTTCCTGGACTAAGAACTTCCCATTTGAGTCAATAAGGATTGCAGTTTGTGGTGATTGTCTGACCTGGGCTGAGCAGACTGAGAGGCTGGTATTCTGACCTGGGTGGAGCAGACTGAGAGGCTGGTATTCTACCTGGGCTATAGCAGACTGAGAGGCTGGTATCTGACCTGAGCTTGAGCAGAGCTGAAGAGCTGTAGGTTGACCTGGGCTGGAGCAGACTGAGAGGCTGGTATTCTGACCTGAGCTGGAGCAGACTGGGAAGCTGGTAGGCTGACCTGGGTGAGAGCACACTGTGCTGGAGCAGACTGGGAAGCAGTTAGGCTGACATGGCTAGAGCAGACTGGGAAGCTGGTAGGTTGACCTGGGCTGGAGCACACTGTGCTGGAGCAGACTGGGAAGCAGGTAGGCTGACATGGGCTAGAGCAGAACTGGGAAGCTGGTAGGTTGACCTGGGCTGGAGCACACTGTGCTGGAGCAGACTGGGAAGCAGGTAGGCTGACATGGCTAGAGCAGACTGGGACGCTGGTTGGCTGATCTGGCTGGAGCAGACTGGTAGGCTGGGTGCCAGTGTCATCAGGCTGTGTGGTGGAGGCCATGCTGGTCTCAGGTTCTGTTTGTTTATGCCAAGCTGGTGGATATGTTCTCTACATGCAGAAGGCATAATGACTCGCTGCTGGTTGAGGTGTCAATGTACCTCTCTCTTTGTTTCTAGCTCCTTTCTCGTTGTGCTCAGATGGTCTCTGAGGTCATCATTTGTCTGACTCAGTTTGTCCATTCTGCTTTCTAAAATTAGCAATAGATGCTCTGCTCTCCTCCCTCAACTGTTTCATGTTCTTCTTTTAGTTTCGGACAGTTGTACTCCTCTTGAAGCTTGTTCTCTCTGAGTTCTATGACTCGCTGTCGACTAGAGAGAGGGGTTGTGGAAACGTTGCATAGCAGGTGTTCTTGGTGTTGTAGGCATGTCCTTGGCTCTGTCTGCTGCAGGTGAGTAGGTAGAGGCACTGAGGGTTCTTGCTGGGTCAACAGAGACCGTTGGGGCCTGCTTTTCTCCATCTCCATCCTTGACCTTTTCCTCAGTTTCTGAGATGATTTCAGCTTCTTGCTTTTAGGGTAGCAAACATATTCTCATAAGCCTGGAGGCTTAATCATTGCCTCTGTATCAATACAGTTCCATTATTTATAAGTTTACTGTTTGATACGTGTTGCTCTCTGGTCAGCTTCTTCAAAAATGCTGATCTGACATCCTTGGCTGATGCCTCTCTTTTTTGAGAAAGGGAAATGGTTGCAAATAACCTTTTTCCATATGTTGTCAGGATTTGGCCAGGATTGTTCAGGTTTTGTCACTAGATGCCCCCATTGCGCTTTTTTTAACCTTTTGTTTTTTCCCTTGTTCTAATTATTATTTGCACCTGTGTGTAATTTCCTTGTAGTATTTAACCCTTTGTGTTCCTCAGTTCTTGCGCTGTGTTTGTATGTAGCACCCAGCCCCAGCCATGCCTGTGAACATATATTCTCTTGTGATTTTCCAGAGGTACTCTGGTTTTGTCTTGTTTTTTTTGATTAGTCTTTGAGGTTTGTGTTTTTCCCTGCTGTTCTTACCACTTTGTGGATTTTCATTGTTATTTTGGAGATATCCATTTTTTCTCTTGGCTTTACTTTTGACGTTGTGGATTTATATTCTTTTGCCTGAAGATCTTTACTTGATTAAAACCACCGTCTCTAGTACTGCTGTGTCTGCCTCATCTTCTGGGTTCTGCCGACTATTAGTGACTGTTTCTCACACGGGTCCTGAATATGTGCCCTCGTTTGGTATTAAAATTTAATTTTCTCTTGTTTTGCAACTGGTAAGATCTGCAAACAGGCATTCATGGTTCTGTGCCATCAACATACCTTTGAAACTTTTCTTAGCTTTCTCTGTTTTGGATGTCTGGTGGTAAACAATTTCATAGCAACACTGGTGATGTTGGCTACAATGTTGCAATAGAAGTGTTGTTTCTTGTATTATTGTCTCTTGTGTCTTTAGAGGACTGTTTCACTTTGATGTCCTTTTCTTCTGCCTTATTTTGTCTTTCTTTTCTTCTGGTAACTAGAATATTATTTTAGCTAGCTAGCTTCTCCCAGGAGAGCAGCCTAGCAACTGCTTTTCTCTCGTCTTCTCTGTCTCTCTCTGTTCTCTCTGTCTCTGTCTGTCTCTCTCTCTCTCTGTTGTCTCTCTCTGTCTCTCTGTCTGTCTGTCTGTCTCTCTCTCTCTGTCTCTGTCTGTCTCTCTGGTCTGCTCTCTGTGTCTCTCTTGCTCTCTCTGTCTCCTCTGTCTCTCTGCTCTCTCTGTCTCTCTTGTCTCTGTCTCTCTGTCTCTGTCTTTGTCGTCTTGTCTCGTCTCTCTGTCGTCCTCTGTCTCTCTCTCTGCGTTCTCTGTCTCTCTGTCTCTCTCTGTCTCTGTCTCTCTGTCTCTCTGTGTCTCTCTCTGTGTCTCTCTCTGTGTCTCTCTCTGTGTGTCTCTCTGTCTCTCTCTCTGTCTCTCTCTCTGTCTCTCTCTCTGTCTCTGTCTGTCTCTCTCTCTGTCTCTCTCTCTGTCTCTCTCTGTTTGTGCGCTTTATTGGCATGGGAAACATGTGTTGACATTGCCAAAGCAAGTGAAATAAACAAAAGTGAGAAGACAGACAAAAAACTCTCTCTCCCGCTTCTCTCTCTGCACACTCTCACCTCTCTCCCTCCTCTCTATTATCAAATTCAGACCGAAGACGTGGTATGTTAGCTGTAAAAAAAATATGCAGCAATGTTTGTCACCCCCTTTCAAACAGACCCTTACAAACACCTATTCGCAATGACACCCCTTTTATACATATCAGTGGGTAACTGATACATTGGGAGGGATGGGGATGTTGTAAAACTATTTCTCCGTTTTACGTCTGTCTGAAGCTATCATGTCTATTGAGAGCTTATGCCATGTTATATTACTAGTATGATGCCAGCCACAGTGTTAAGTAGGCCTCAGGACGGAAGGTCGAGGGAAAGTGTTAAGTTTGCAGATTGACTCTAACCCAGTATCTCTCCCCATGCCAATACTGCCATTTCACCTACTGCTACTGAGGCAATTTCACATTTATCTGGGCAGAAGCTGACAAAGTACACAACCAGGCTGATGTAGGTCGTAGGTCTAATACTGTCATGGTCCATGTTTTCAGGGCAGCACTTCATGCAGAACAGTCCAACAGTGAGTATTCGGCAAACATTAAATATAATAAATAGATTAAATATATTGTTGTAAAATATTAACTTAGCTATTATGCTGGTATGATAGTGTTCAGTATACTGTGTCGTAAAGTGCTATACGAACCATATCTGTTTTGTGAGGACTTTTGGAAATGTGTATTACAGGGACTGGAGCAGTTCTGTGTCCCACCTTTTGGTCTTTATAATGGGCCATTTCACACCTGTGACTGACATTACTTCAAGACATTCTGAATAACAATCCAAATATCTGTCATGTGGTGTCATATTAACATTAATAATGTATAAGGAATAGAATAATACCTAAAGTAAAAAAGTTTTTTAATTTTTTTATGACATTTCTACACTATGTGGTTGAAATAACACTGACATTTTGAAAATGATGATAATGCCCTTTTTGTGAAAAAAACAACAACAGTATATATGGATTTTCAGCCTGTTGGGGTGGGATGGAGTTTTTGGCACAGATCATGACATCACAATCTGATCTGATTACAGGTTGTTATCAATAAAACGTCACAATAAGGTGCAAAGCGTTCAATTTGCCTGCGTGGGTGCAAGGAGACCCACCAGCTCCTTTAAAACCCTTGACAACTACGTGCCGTTTTCAAGGGACTGTAAAACAGAACTATCCATTTCCAGTGACGTCATCAGAGTTATACAGAAAGTAACTGCATGCTTTTCACGACCAGGAAACATCATTTCAGAGACATGAGGGTAGCCTCACAATAGCTCTCAATATTGGCCACCATAAATTGGATATTTGAGGGATATAATTAAGCATTAAGTAAGCATTTCACTGTAAGGTCTARGCCTGCTGTGTTCGGCGCATGTGACAAATGGCAATTTGGCATTTGGTGTGGAGTCCAAATTGGAGATTTTTGGTTCCAACCGCCATGTCTTTGTGAGACGTGGTGTGGGTGAACGGATGATCRCCYCATGTGTATTTCCCACCGTAAAGCATGGAGGAGGTGTTATGGTGTGGGGGTGRTTTGCTGGTGACACTATGTGTGATATATTTAGAATTCAAGGCACACTTAACCAGCATGGCTACCACAGCAATCTGCAGCGATATGCCATCCCATCTGGTTTTGGCTTAGTGGGACTATCATTTGTTTTTCAACTGGACAACAGGACAATGACCCACCTTCAGGCTGTGTAAGGGCTATTTTACCAAGGAGAGTGATGCAGTGCTGCATCAGATGACCAGGCCTCCACAATCCCCCGACCTCAAGCAAATTCAGATGGTTTGGCTTGATTCGGATCGCAGAGTGAAGGAAAAGCAGCCAACAAGTGCTCAGCAAATGTGGGAACTCCTTCAAGACTGTTGGAAAAGCATTCCAGGTGAAGCTGGTTGAGAGAATGCCACGAGTGTGKAAAGCTGTCATCAAGGCAAAGCAAAGGGTGGCTATTTGAAGAATCTCAAATATAAAATATATTTTGATTTGTTTAATACTTTTTTGGTTACTACTTGATTCCATATGTGTTATTTCATAGTTGTGATGTCTTCACTATTATTCTACAATGTAGACCGMCAGTGTATGCTTTTCATCGTAACAGCAAAGTAATTCAGTTTTTGAATTACCTGTAATAATTCTGAAAGCCCAATAAGCCAAAAAGCTTCAAAATCGTGGTAGATTGTCCTAAATCTTGTACCATTTTTCTAGAATGATTTCACTCCACAGTATTCAAYTAGCACAACACCCCACATGTAAATAGGTGAGGCAAAGCAATCATTTAGCAAACGAGTAACTTATACGCTAACTGTACACCTATATAACACCTATTCTGTTATTTCCTTTGGCGATTGACAGCACCAAACACTAATCACCTAGAGAACAACACTGAAAAAGGACACACTCTATAACCGCGTCGGTCTAGGCASATTACCATAGACTGGATGATCCTTTCCCAATACTAACCGTAACCACTAGAAGTAAAAATGTGTCGTCCAACATAATGTCATAGTAAATAGGCTTATAACTATTTTCCATTTCCAACATTTTTATTGACAAAACCAATCAATGTATTTGCATTGTTATGAATAGATCATTTGATCATCTGTTTTATGAAAAACATTTATATTAAATAATTTTTTATATATATAAATGTTTTCTTCTTCTATGAATCTAAATAACATGAGCATTGATTGACAGACATTGCTTTAGAAGGATTTTGAACTTWGGTGACCACTTCAATGACACAATAGTAACTATATAAGATCCTCCTGGAGTAAAATTGTAATTGAAAAAGCAAATGAAAGCGGATACTAGTAAAGTAAAGCATTGTCCTTCAGACCTGGTAATGCTGTAAAGGTCTACCAAAGTCTACGACAGGGGTGGCCAACCATCCTCCTGAAGAYCTACAGGTCCTGCAAGGTTTTGCTCTTGCCCTGCTCTAATACACCTGATTCTACTAATCAGCTGCTCARCCGAACCTTGGTTAGCTGAAACAGATGTGTTAGAGCAGGGTTGGAGCAAAAACCTGACTACCCAGTAGCTTTGCAGGTGAAGGGTTGGTCATCACTGGTCTATCACTATGGACATTAACAGGAAGGAATTCTGGATCCAACACGAGTCTGGTAACTACTTATCTCTAAGTAGCAGGAGCATAGGCCTACATCTCTATCTCACAGATGAAGGGCAAGTACATGGTGCATGGGGCGTCGTACCAGCTGCTCACCGCCTTGCGCTCCAGCTTGCGCGTCTTCACGATGTAGCCACAGTCTTCGTCAATGTGGTTGTTGGGCTCTTGACCTCAATCTATATAAAACTTGTCGGCAGAAC
>NC_036870.1:8856177-8875395 GCF_002910315.2 Salvelinus sp. IW2-2015
CACCCTCCTCCCAAAAGCTACACAGGGAGAAAAATTACACTCAACCAAACATCTCTTGGTATAATGTAATCATATACAAACAACATATATATACACTACCGTTCAAAAGTTTGGGGTCACTTAGAAAGTCCTTGCTTTTGAAAGAAAAGCAATTTTTTGTCCATTAAAATAGCATCAAATTGATCAGAATACAGTGTAGACATTGCTAATGTTGTAAATGACTATTGTAGCTGGAAACAGCGATTTTACATGGAATATCTACATAGGCTACAGAGGCCCATTATCAGCAACCATCACTCCTGTGTTCCAATGGCACGTTGTGTTAGCTAATCCAAGTTTATCATTTTGAAAGGTTAATTGATCATTAGAAAACCCTTTTTGCAATTATGTTAGCACAGCTGAAAACTGTTGTACTGATTAAAGAAGCAATAAAACTTGTCCTTCTTTAGACTAGTTGAGTATCTGGAGCATCAGCATTTGTGGGTTCGATTATAGGCTCAAAATGGCAAGAAACAAAGGACTTCCTTCTGAAACTCGTCATCTACTCTTGTTCTGAGAAATGGCTATTCCATGCGAGAAATTGCCAAGAAATGCTAATTGTTCTTCAACCACTCCACAAATTTCTTGTTAACAAACCATAGTTTTTGGCAAGTCGGTTAGGACATCTTACTTTGTGCAGTGACACAAGTAATTTTTCCAACACAATTGTTACAGACAGATTATTTCACTTAAATTCACTGTAATACAATTCCAGTGGGTCAGAAGTTTACATACACTAAGTTGACTGTGCTTTAAACCAGCTTGGAAAATTACCGAAAATGATTCATGGCTTCAGAAGCTTCTGATAGGGCTAATTGACATAATTTGAGTCAATTGGAGGTGTACCTGTGGAGGTATTTCAAGGCCTACCTTCAAACTCATTGCCTCTTTGCTTGACATCATGGGAAATCAAAGAAATCAGCCAAGACCTCAGAAATAAATTGTAGACGCTCCACAAGTCTGGTTCATCCTTGGGAGCAATTTCCGAACGCCTGAGGTACTACGTCCATCTGTACAAACAATAGTACGCAAGTATTAAACACCATGGGACTACGCAGCCGTCATATTCCGCTCAGGAAGGAGACGCGCTCTGTCTCCAGAGATGAACGTACTTTGGTATGTCTGATTCTTTTGCAAAAAGGTTTTGCAAAATCAATCCCCTAGAACAACTAGCAATGTAATTGCAGAGGTCAACAGGTCCAGTCGTGAAAATTGACCCCATGATGCTGGAGAGTGTGAATTACGTATAAAGACCAAAAGGTGCTGGGACACAGAAACTAGCCTTCCGAGTCCCGTGTTTGTAATACACATTTGGCTTCAAACCAAAATAGTATCATATATGTCCACCCTCACGGATATAAACAAGAAGATATGATATCCCTCGGTATATAGGTTCCAACTTATTACGACACAGTATATTATCTAGAACCAATACATATCACTGTACCTAGCATAATCTTTAGGCATAAGTTAATCATTTTACTTTACAATATATTTGATGGAAATGTCTATTTATTATTACTCCTAATGATTTGTCCGACATATCACTGTTGGACGTTCTGCAATGATCCCGACTAGTGAGCACTGCCCGTGGAAAACAAGAATAGAGGGGCCACTGCACCACACATAAGCCGCCACAGTATATATTAGAACAACATAAGCCAGAACTCGAACCCGCGAGGCTTATTGCATCAAGCCCTGCCCCCTTGGGCATGCTTGTACTTTTCAGGGCTTTCGCCCAGATAATGAGGAAATCCAGAGGAGGATTTACGATTAGCCTTTTGCCGCGTCGAAATTTCCTATGCGACTGTATCGTGTATAAAACAATAAGCCAGAACCGTTGAGATTCCATATATGGGCTATCGACCAGTTGTATGAGATTGTAAAGATGATATTGGCGATGGCAAAAATGGGTAATTAGCTAGTTCAATCTGCAAATTTAACACTTTCTCTTGCCGGCAACACAACTGCTCCGTGCGCATAGAGAGAGCGACCACTACCTTCAAACACCGCTGTGGATGCGCATGCATGGGCGATCATACTAGTTAAGTATAACCATGGCATCTAGAAGCCTTCGTTCAAGTAGACATGATTAGGCGTCATAGCAATGCGATCGAGTGACGTGTTAAGGAGAGACGGAGAAGATCAGTTGCTTTTTTTACCATAGCCATCCCCTGCGCGGCCTACACGGCAGAACTGGTGTAGTCACAGTTCTATCTCTCACCAAATAAGTATAATGTTAAAAGGATGGCATCATGAGGCAGGATGATAACAATTATGTGTAGAGTATTGAAGCAGAACATCTCAAGACATTCTCATCAGGAAGTTATAAGCTTCGGTCCGCAATGGGGCTTCCTAAGGACAATGACCCCGAAGCATAACTTCCAAAAGTCTGTGGCAATATAGCTTGAATACAAACAAGCAATTGTCATCTGCGTATGTGCGGGAATAAGTGCCATTTTGCAAGGGTAAGAGGCCTTCCTATTGTCCTCCAATCCAGCTATATAAAGAAGGTGGCTGGGTGCTTCTGGCAGAATCCTGATATTAGAAAGAGGAGAGCTGGTGTCTGCGACAAGGTAGGCCTTCAAACCTGACTCAGTTACACCAGCTCATGTCAGGAAGGAACGGTGACAAAACCATTGCTGCATAGCTTTTTATTAAATCAACATCTACACCCAACATTCACTCACCGTACTTTTGCGGGTATACTGAATCTTTGTAATAGATTGAGAGGGTAGAAGAGGTGCGAGTGTGCGTAGGAGAAGAGAGCAAGGAGCGTACCCGAAAACGTTGAGAGAGACCGCAAAGAGTTTGTTTTTAGTTCATGATCCTTTCATCATCTTGTTTTGTTTAATAATTGTTGCATCTTGCTATCGGCATATAATCTCTTTTGTTTTACCACAATACACATATGAAACATTGAAAAAGCGTGTGCGAGCAAGGAGGCCTACAAACCTGACTCAGTTACACCAGCTCTGTCAGGAGGAATGGGCTAACATTCACCCAACTCATTGTGGGAAGCTTGTGGAAGACTACCCGAAACGTTTGACCCAAGTTAAACAATTTAAAGGCAATGCTACCAAATACTAATTGAGTGTATGTAAACTTCTGATCCACTGGGAATGTGATGAAAGAAATAAAAGCTGAAATATATAATTCTCTCTACTATTATTCTGACATTTCACATTCTTAAAATAAAGTGGTGATCCTAACTGACCTAAGACAGGACATTTTTACTAGGATTAAATGTCAGGAATTGTGAAAAACTGAGTTTAAATGTATTTGGTTAAGGTGTATGTAAACTTCCGACTTCAATTGTATATACAGTATATGTGTGTGTGCGTGTTGTTTCACTAGAATAGCTGTTGGCCATTTGTGTGCCCTACTGAACTGGGTCACCTGCAGTGCCTCTACAGGTCTCTCTTTGTCTCAATGAGACAAACCGCTATAAAGAAAGGTTAGATAAAAACCCTTGCATCATGTACAATAATGTACCATATTCTTCACTCTGTCACTGCCGTCTTAATTGCAGCAGTAGTAAGGAAAGACGAAGCAGTGGAATATGTAAAAAAATATATATATATATTAAGAAGAGGAAGAATAAAAGGAAGAAATGCTGAAGAATGGGAAGGAGGATAAGATAAGCAAAAAAGAGGAAGGAGAAGGTAATCTGAAGCAACACAAAAAATGATATCCTTWGAAAACACATTAAGAATGAGGAAGAGAGATCATATGATGACGACCAGACTGACAAAAATTTGAAGGAGGGAAGAAGAACTTGGAGAAAACAAGGGATGTTATGGCCCCATGAGGAAGGGAAACTGGGCCAAAGGGGAAAGGTTCTCTTTCAAAGTATGCATACCAAAACATACCAGTAAATGTGTGTATACACAGACTGTCCTATATTACTGAAGATCAATACTGTTGCTGCCTGATCACACAGCCCCAGAGGTCAGTGTCCATATGAACTAGATCTAGGGTGACAACAAGCTATAGTAAGTTAGTAGCTGTTTCTGTTTTCGGAATGGCTGCAGATCCATACTTTCTTTCCGGGGACTAAAGGTCCCAAAGCCTCTGCGCATGTGCAGGATGCTCTACTTGCGAGCGTAAATGGAACGTAATTCCCCTTTGATGCAATTTTTTCTTGTGTATTCTGACCTTGAATTTAAGCATGACAATAACACTTGCCCCCCCCCCCCATCTCCCAATACACATGTAAATATTGGACTATAAATTATACTCTTGCTAAAATGTGTATTCTATTCTACTGCCATTTACTTTATGTTTCTATTTTCATCTTTTATTATTTCTTATTGCTGCATTGTCGAGAAAGAACCTGCTAGTAAGACATTTCCTTGGAGGATGTACACCATGCCTATCCCATACATATGACTAATTGTCACGACTTCCGCCGAAGTCGGCCCTTCTCCTTGTTCGGGTGGTGTTCGGCGGTCGACGTCACCGGCTTTCTAGTCACCATCGATCCATTTTTCAGTTTCGTTTTGTTTTGTCTGTATTTTACACACCTGGTATCAATTCCCCCCATCATGTTCCCTATTTAACCCTCTGTCTTTCATTTATGTTTGTCCGTGATTGTTTGTACGTTAGGTGTTGTATTTGATACGTGTTCGTATCTGTTTCTTTTCCATTTGTGGAATTGTGCATATATTTTGAGTAAAAACTCTGTGGTTTCGCTCAGACCTGTGTCCTGCGTTTGACTCCAAACATTCTCCGCACACAACCCTGACACTAATATAACTAGAAACTATTCACTCGCTATTRGCTTGGGGTGGAGATCAAAGAAATGAAGATGTGGCGGAGGTGTGTCTACTTAATTCCCTCGTAACTCCACCCCCTTTACACTCAATTAAACAATGAATAACGTTAAATAACCTGTTGGTCCCATGCGGTGCAACTTTATTTTTTATGATAGAAATAACAATTCTCCATGAACTGTAATTTACAAATTGATAAGAGGCTGAGCTATTGATAGGAGCTAGGTAAATTAGTAAGTCGTTTGGATAAGGTGATTGTAAATATAAATTATAATTGTTTTTGATCTATTTCACCTTATGATCGCTGGAGACAAATGTGAAACCAGTCATATGGCAGCAAACTGAAGCATATCAACCATTTTTGTCTCATGCGGCCACAACTAAACAGCGTGCACCACTAGGCAAAATATCTGTTTTGATTGAAACAAAACACAGGTATGCTATAGTTAACACTATCTGCTAAAAAATTTGCTCACTGTACAGAATTCGTGTCACGCCCTGACCGTAGATTGCTTTGTATGTTTCTATTTTTAGTTTGGTCAGGGTGTGATGTGGGTGGGTATTCTATGTTGTAGGTCTAGGTTTTCTATTTCTATGTGTTTGGCCTGGTATGGTTCTCAATCAGAGGCAGCTGTCTATCGTTGTCTTTGATTGAGAGCCATACTTAGGTAGCCTGTTTTCCCACTTTGTTTGTGGGTGGTTATTTTCTGTTTAGTGTTTTTTCGTCACCTTACAGGACTGTTCGTTTGTCGTTTTTGCTGTTTGTTCAGTGTTCAGTTGTTTATTAAAATAATGAACACTTATCACGCTGCACCTTGGTCCTCTTCTCCTTCTCCCGACGACAATCGTGACAGAACCACCACCAACAAGGGACAAGCAGCGTGTGGAATGGACTCCTGGACATGGGAGGAATCTTGGACGGCAAAGGACCCTGGCACAGCCGGGGGAGTATCGCCGTCCGAAAGAGGAGCTGGAGCAGCTAGAGCGGAGCGCGACGCTATCGAGGAGTTGTCGAGGAAAAGTCACGAGAGCAGCCCCAGAAATGTTTTTGGGGGGTGCACAAGGGGAGATTGGCGGACTCAGGTAGGACACCTGAGCAACTCCCGTGCTTACCGTGGCGAGAGAGTGACTGGGCAGGCACCGTGTTAGGCGGGGGAAGCGCAAGGTGTCCCCAGTGCGCACGCATAGCCCGGTGCGCTACATCGCAGCTCCTCGAATCGGCGGGCTAGAGTGGGCATCGAGCCAGGAGGGATGATGCCGGCTCAGCGCATCTGGCTCCAGTACGTCTCCTCGGCCCGGGGTATACTGCACCAGCCCTACGCACGGTGTCCCCAGTTCACCAGCACAGCCGCAGTGCGGCTTGTTCCAACTCCCCGCACTTGCCGGGCTACAGGGGGATCCAGCCAGGAGGAGTGGTGCTAGCTCTGCGCTCGAGACCGCCAGTGCGCCTCCACAGTCCAGTGCATCCGGTTGCTCGGCAAAGGACAAAGGCCTCCTGCATGTCTCCCCAGCCTGGTGAGTTCTGTGCATGTGCTAAGCTCTAACCCTCCTGCATGTCTCCCTAGCCTAGTGAGTCCTGTGCCTTCTCCCAGAGCCAGGCTTCCTGTGTGTATCTCCAATCCAGTGATGATCCATGGCACGAAGCATCCAGTGATGATCCATGGCACGAAGCCTCCTGTGATGATCCATGGCAAGAAACCTCCAGTGATGATCCTGGCATGAAGCCTCCAGTGATGATCCATGGCACGAAGCCTCTCAGTGATGATCCATGGCACGAAGCCTCCAGTGATGATCCATGGCACGGTCAGTCCGGAGCCTCCAGCGACGCCCTCTAGTCCGGAGCCTCCAGCGTCGCCCTCTAGTCTGGAGCCTCCAGCGACGCCCTCTAGTCCGGAGCTTCCCAGCGTCGCCGCACTAGTCCGGAGCCTCCAGCGTCGCCCTCTGTCCGGAGCCTCCAGCGTCGCCCTCTAGTCTGGAGCCTCAGCGACGCCCTCTACGTCCGGAGCTCAGCGACGGGCTTCAGTCAGGAGCAGCCAGAAGTCTCCCTCCGTCCGGAGCAGCCAGAGTCTCCCCCGCTGCGAGGGTCCCTGGTCCGGGGTCGGCGGTAAGGTCCCTGCTGCAGAGGCACCACCTAAGTGGGCCAAGACTAAGGTGGAGCGGGGTCCACGTCCCGCACCAGAGCCGCCACCGCGGGTGAATGCCCACCCAGACCCTCCCCTATTGGTTCAGTTTTGCAGCCGGAGTCCGCACCTTTGGGGGGGGTACTGTCACGCCTGACCGTAGATTGCTTTGTATGTTTCTATTTTTTTAGTTTGGTCAGGGTGTGATGTGGATGGGTATTCTATGTTGTAGGTCTAGGTTTTCTATTTCTATGTGTTTGGCCTGGTATGGTTCTCAATCAGAGGTCGTTCGTCTCTGATTGAGAGCCATACTTAGGTAGCCTGTTTTCCCACTTTTGTTTGTGGGTGGTTATTTTCTGTTTAGTGTTTTTCGTCACCTTACAGGACTGTTCGTTTGTCGTTTTTGTTGTTTTGTTCAGTGTTCAGTTGTTTATTAAAATTGGTCCTCCTCTCCTTCTCCCGACGACAATCGTGACAATTCGAAACAACACTGTACATAACTAAGAAGAGTATCATTTGAAATCAAATGGTTTGGCGTGCAGATGCTGCATGGACGTTCCACTGGTAAAGCTTCGAGAATTATCATACACGATTGACAGTGAGAAATGTGAAGGGAGGGTGACCACAAAAAAAATGCATGTGTAAAGTAGAGGTAAAGAAAGACATGCGCGAAACGTGATACAGATCTTTCAAGGGGATTCAGGGGGGCGGGGCGGGGGAGGTACAAGGCGGTTATATGTATCCGGAGCCGCAGCCTTCTCTTTTTCCCTCTACCTGAGCTATAGAACCCATAGAAATAGAACYACTAGAATGGTCATTGCCATTCAAGTCAATGCTCTGTGATGGGTGGACCGGTGGCCATATTSTGTGTACCCATAGGAGTAAAGCAGGAAGTCATTTTATTTCTAGGGTCCGAACAGTAGTTTGTAATAGCCTATTTATCCTGCATGTAGATCCATTGGGTTACACATTTTAGTTATTTTTCTGTTTTCTATTATTTCTTTATGGGGCACAAAAAGCACAGTCATACATTTCACAKGTTTATTTTAAGTATAGTCAATTAGTTATCCATCTTGGTATAGTTATCCATTTTAGTAATCTTCATACTGTATTATGTACTAAACAGATTATATATCATCTATTACTATTTAAAACCCATTATCATAGTCCACTTAATAGGTTAAGTGGACGGAAAAACAAATAGGAATATCACACGCCTGATGAAAAACACAGTCAAATGTACCATAATGTATTTGTATCTCAGATACAAATGGAAAACATAATGTAGAAACATAAATCTAATAATAACATATACCGTTTAGCAGATYCCTTTATCCAAAGCGACTTACAGTCATGTGTGCATACATTTTAAGGTGGTCCCGGAATTCAAACCTACTAGCGTTGCAAGTGCCWTTCTCTACCAAATGAGCTACGGWGGACCACAGAATGAACGAAAAACTGAAAAAAGTATAAATATATATWTTTTTTAAATMAATACAGTATAATGACTAATTTGTAAAAGATTATAGCCAACTACATTATGGGCCAGTTTCACAGACCCAGTTTAAATAAATCCAGGTGAAGGCTTACAGTTGAAGGCTTAATTCTGGTTCATAAAACAAGAACTTTGTTGGTAAACTATTGAATCTTAAARCATTTAAGCCATGTCTATGAAGCCAAATTATTATTATTAGCATTGATTATATCTATATATCAATATAATCCTGGGGTAGACTATTTAACTCAACACAGCATTACACGTTTCAATATACCAATGCATAAGTCTCGATGTCACACACCTGATTGATTGTTTCATCCACACAACTTTGACAACCTTACAGCCTGTTGAGCCTTGAGACAAATATCAGCAGCCCTCTGTCTGAAAACAGACTGACCAATACCCAGGTTTACAGTGGTGCCGAACGTGTACAGAGAGAGGACTGTGTAGAAGATATTTCTATTATTGTCAAAAGTTGGAAAGAAAAAGTCCTTGAAGAMATAAAAGATGAGCCACAGAAAGCAAATGACGTAGAGAATTCCCTGCAGGATCCCAGTAATGGTGGCCCTCATCTGACTGCGCAGACGGGGCGAGGAGAAGGGGCTGCCGCTCTCTTTCATGCTCTTCATGTGTCTGTGCAGGTAGCGCACAGTGGCACAGCTCGACCCAACTACCACGCAGAGTCCAAAAAAGATGTATAGAATTTTCAAAACAAGACGTGTCCTCTCAGTGTAGAACAGGGCATTTGGAGAGGCAGACGCAGTGCTGTTCACTGATGTGTAAGTGCTGTTCACTGATGTGTAAGTGCTGTTCATTGATGTGTACGTGCTGTTAGCATTTCCAGAGACATTGTTGAGTAAATCAACTATTGCTGGAATATGAAGAGAAATGTCAAACAAAAACAAGACCCTGTTGATAAACAGGACCCAGTAAATGATGATTTTGATGTTCCTCTTCACCCAGGTGAAGAGAGCTCGCTGAGCAGGGACGATCTGGGTGTAGTAGAAGAAATTCAGCCAAACGGAGGTTGTCATACTAGTGGGGAAAGTGTACTCCACCAGCATATTAGCAGCAAGCCTCAGCTTCAGATGTTCCGTGAAGAGGAAATATMTCATTGCAATAACAGAGACCAAGAAAACAATGGTGCAGCAAACCAAAGATTCCAGTAGTGTCTTCATAGGCTGTTTGAGTCCCCCTCTGCCTCGCTGAGGGCAGAGCAGGCAGAAGGCAAAAAATACGTTTGCAAATACGCTGATTGCAATGAAAGTCACATTGACTCGGACAAACGCCAGGTTGTCCATCCCGATGTCAGAACTGCAGGAGCAGTACAAGACACGGTTTATGCTTGCAGTGATATCTTGTCATTAGATCTCTAGAAGCTCAAATGCCGCATTTGCATTGAACATGAGGAAACTAGGTCTAATAAGCTGCAAGTTACATTAGCCCAAAATGAGAATGCAAATATAGAACATTGACAACATTGGGGAGGAGGGGTTGGGCTGCAAGTATTTGACAAACCCACTGAAATTGAKCATTTCATCTTGAATGAAAGTGTTGCTGGGGTGGGGGGGGGCTATTCTTGGCCCAGAAGTTCCATAGGTGCATCCCAGCTATCTTTCTAAGGCTGTGATCCTTAGGCAGCATGTTGATAGTCTCATAACAGTATACAGACTCTCTAGTAATCTTCTGGATGACRCAGAGCATACAGAAGGCAAAACATGAATTTGTCAGAAAGCTATAAGACCAAAAAGTCACATTTACAGCATATAAAAAGGCGGAGTCATCCATTGCGATCCTGTCCATCAATGCAAATTGCAGGTGCTCAACTGCAGACGTGTAATGATGGACAACCAAATGGGTAGGGCCTACAGAATAGCACACGCCTGGGTATGAAAAACACAGTCAAATGAGCCATAAGCTGTTTGCATCACAGGTACCAACTGCGAAAACATAGGACTATGTAAACAACAAAAATTTGAAAAACTACATTAATATGCTAATTTGTACAAGATAAAGTAGGTTCTCATATTATATTAGGGCCACAGACCCAAATTAAACAGGTGTAGCTGAATCCTGATTTACAGACTTATCTCCGTGCTGTTGGGCTGTTTGTTGCTACTTGGCTATCTGCCAAACTTTTCGTTTTGAACTTTTAATACATTTACCAATGTCTTAGTTTTTTTTCTTCGCTCAACTTTTTCATTKAACTTTCACCCCGGACACTTTATCTGGACATGGTTCTACAGGACCTTCACCAGCCGAAAAAGCTAAGTAGTAACATTAACATGAACACTATGCGCACAGAACCCCCCCCCCCAGCCGTTGTCGCTCATCTAGCCGACAGAAATGTTCAACCTGTTCAACATGAGAGGATGGCTTTCACTTCAGCTGTGAGGAATTCATGAACTTCTTCAGTGAAAAGATCATGATCATCAGAAGCATGGGCTTTCTCTTATAGAGCTCAATATTTATGGAATGGTCTGCCTATCCATGTGAGAGACACAGACTCGGACTCGACCTTTAACTCTTTAAGTCTTTACTACTCTTCAGTAGGTCCTGTGATTGAGTGTAGTCTGACGTAGGGGTGCAAAGGTGAACGGCAAGGCACTGGAGCGACGAACTGCCCTTACTGTCTCTGCCTGGCCGGCTCCCCTTTCTCCACTGGGAATCTCTGCCTCTGACACTATTACGGGGGCTGAGTCACTTGCTTACTAGTGCTCTTCCATGCCGTCCATAGGAGGGGTGCATCACTTGAGTGGGTTGAGTCACAGACGAGATCTTCTTGTCCGGTTTTGCGTCCCCTTCAGGCTTGTGCGGTGGAGGAGATCTCTGTGGGCTATACTCAGCCTTGTCTCAGAGTAGTAAGTTGGTGGTCTGTTGATATCCCTCTAGTGGTGTGGGGGCTGTGCTTTGGCAAAGTGGGTGGGGTTATATCCTGCCTGGTTGGTCCTGTCCGGGGGTATCGTCAGACGGGGCCACAGTGTCCCCCAACCCACCCCTGTCTCAGCCTCCAGTATCTATGCTGCAATAGTCTATCTCTGCTGCTATTGGAGGTCTCTCTTGGAAAAGAGACGTTATCTCAATGAGAAAAAACTCCTGGCTGTCCCCAGTTCACCTGGTCGTGCTGCTGCTCCAGTTTCAACTGTTCTGCCTGCGGCTATGGAACCCTGACCTGTTCACCGAACGTGCTACCTTGTCCCAGACCTGCTGTTTTCGACTCTCTCTCTCTCTACCACACCTGCTGTTTCGATCTCTGAATGCTTGCCTATGAAAATCCAACTGAAATTTACTCCTGAGGTACTGACCTGTTGCACCCTCTACAACCACTGCTGGTTATCTATGAATGTTTGAACATCTTGAAGAACAATCTGGCCTTAATAGCCATGTACTCTTATAATCTCCACCCGGCACAGCCAGAAGAGGACTGGCCAGCCCTCAGAGCCAGGTTCCTCTCAAGGTTTATTCCTAGGTTCCTGCCTTTCTAGGGAGTTTTTCCTAGCCATCGTGATTCTACATCTGCATTGCTTGCTGTTGGAGGTTTTAGGCTAGGTTTCTGTATAGCACTTTGTGACATTTGCTGATGTAAAAAGGGCTTTAGAAATACATTTGATTGATTGATTGATTAATGAACATCACCTAATCGTGGTTTACATGCTTAGTCAGACCTATGGTCTGTGATTCAATATTTTTCTAATGAGCCACCACAGTCCAGGGATAATAGGCCATGTGTATGACCTTGTCCCCAGGGACCTTGTAGTCATAGCAGATAATATTCAAATTTTTGGTGATTTTAATATTCACATGGAAAAGTCCACAGACCCACTCCAAAAGGCTTTCGGAGCCATCATCGACTCAGTGGGTTTTGTCCAACATGTCTCTGGACCTACTCACTGCCACAGTCATACTCTGGACCTAGTTTTGTCCCATGGAATAAATGTTGTGGATCTTAATGTTTTTCCTCATAATCCTGGACTATCGGACCACCATTTTATTACGTTTGCAATCGCAACAAATAATCTGCTCAGACCCCAACCAAGGAGCATCAAAAGTCGTGCTATAAATTCTCAGACAACAAAAAGATTCCTTGATGCCCTTCCAGACTCCTTCTGCCTACCCAAGGACGTCAGAGGACAAAAATCAGTTAACCACCTAACTGAGGAACTCAATTTAACCTTGCGCAATACCCTAGATGCAGTTGCACCCCTAAAATCTAAAAACATTTGTCATAAGAAACTAGCTCCCTGGTATACAGAAAATACCCGAGCTCTGAAGCAAGCTTCCAGAAAATTGGAACGGAAATGGCGCCACACCAAACTGGAAGTCTTCCGACTAGCTTGGGAAGACAGTACCGTGCAGTATCGAAGAGCCCTCACTGCTGCTCGATCATCCTATTTTTCCAACTTAATTGAGGAAAATAAGAACAATCCAAAATTTCTTTTTGATACTGTCGCAAAGCTAACTAAAAAGCAGCATTCCCCAAGTGAGGATGGCTTTCACTTCAGCAGTAATAAATTCATGAACTTCTTTGAGGAAAAGATCATGATCATTAGAAAGCAAATTACGGACTCCTCTTTAAATGTGTATTCCTCCAAAGCTCAGCTGTCCTGAGTCTGCACAACTCTGCCAGGACCTAGGATCAAGAGAGACACTTAAGTGTTTTAGTACTATATCTCCTGACACAATGATGAAAATAATCATGGCCTCTAAACCTTCAAGCTGCATACTGGACCCTATTCCAACTAAACTACTTAAAGAGCTGCTTCATGTGCTTGGCCCTCCTATGTTGAACATAATAAACGGTTCTCTATCCACCGGATGTGTACCAAACTCACTAAAAGTGGCAGTAATAAAGCCTCTCTTGAAAAAGCCAAACCATGACCCAGAAAATATAAAAAACTATCGGCCTATATTGAATCTTCCATTCCTCTCAAACATTTTAGAAAAAACTGTTGCGCAGCAACTCACTGCCTTCCTGAAGACAAAACAATGTATACGAAATGCTTCAGTCTGGTTTTAGACCCCATCATAGCACTGAGACTGCACTTGTGAAGGTGGTAAATTACCTTTTAATGGCGTCAGACCGAGGCTCTGCATCTGTCCTCGTGCTACTAGACCTTCGTGCTGCCTTTGATACCATCGATCACCACATTCTTTTGGAGAGATCGGAAACCCAAATTGGTCTACACGGACAAGTTTTGGCCTGGTTTAGATCTTATCTGTCGGACAACCTCTTGGGGATGTCATTCGAAAACATAATGTTAACTTTCACTGCTATGCGGATGACACACAGCTGTACATTTCAATGAAACATGGTGAAGCCCCAAAATTGCCCTCGCTAGAAGCCTGTGTTTCAGACATAAGGAAGTGGATGGCTGAAAACTTTCTACTTTTAAACTCGGACAAAACAGAGATGCTTGTTCTAGGTCCCAAGAAACAAAGAGATCTTCTGTTGAATCTGACAATTAATCTTGATGGTTGTAAAGTCGTCTCAAATAAAACTGTGAAGGACCTCGGCGTTACTCTGGACCCTCATCCCTCTTTTGACGAACATATCAAGACTGTTTCAAGGACAGCTTTCTTCCATCTACGTAACATTGCAAAAATCAGAAATGTTCTGTCCAAAAATGACGCAGAAAAATTTATCCATGCTTTTGTTACTTCTAGGTTAGACTACTGCAATGCTCTACTTTCCGGCTACCCGGATAACGCACTAAATAAACTTCAGTTAGTGCTAAATACGGCTACTAGAATCCTGACTAGAACCAAAAAAATGTATCATATTACTCCAGTGCTAGCCTCCCTACACTGGCTTCCTGTTAAGGCAGGGGCTGATTTCAAGGTTTTACTGTTAACCTACAAAGCGTTACATGGGCTTGCTCCTACCTATCTTTCCGAGTTGGTCCTGCCGTACATACCTACACGTACGCTATGGTCACAAGACGCAGGCCTCCTAATTGTCCCTAGAATTTCTAAGCAAACAGCTGGAGGCAGGGCTTTCTCCTATAGATCTCCATTTTTATGGAATGGTCTGCCTACCCATGTGAGAGACGCAGACTCCGTCTCAACCTTTAAGTTTTTACTGAAGATTTATCTCTTCAGTGGGTCATATGATTGAGTGTAGTCTGGCCCAGGAGTGTGAAGGTGAACGGAAAGGCTCGGGAGCAACGAACCGCCCTTGTTGTCTCTGCCTGGCCAGTTCCCCTCTCTCCACTGGGATTCTCTGCCTCTAACTCTATTACAGGGGCTGAGTCARTGGCTTACTGGTGCTCTTTCATGCCGTCCCTAGGAGGGGTGCGTCACTTGAGTGGGTTGAGTCACTGACGTGATCTTCCTGTCTGGGTTGGCGCCCCCCCTTGGGATGTGCTGTGGCGGAGGTCTTTGTGGGCTATACTCTGCCTTGTCTCAGGATGGTAAGTTGGTGGTTGAAGATATCCCTCTAGTGGTGTGGGGGCTGTGCTTTGGCAAAGTGGTTGGGTTATATCCTTCCTGTTTGGCCCTGTCCGGGGCTATCATCGGATGGGGCCACAGTGTCTCCTGACCCCTCCTGTCTCAGCCTCCAGTATTTATGCTGTAAGTAGTTTATGTGTCGGGGGGCTAGGTCAGTTGTTATATCTGGAGTACTCTCCTGTCTTATCCGGTGTCCTGTGTGAATTTAAGTATGCTCTCTCTAATTCTCTCTTTCCTCTTTCTTTCTCTCTCTCGGAGGACCTGAGCCCTAGGACCATGCCTCAGGCGACCTGGCATGATGACTCCTTGCTATCCCCAGTTCACTTGGCCGTGCTGCTGCTCCAGTTTCAACTGTTCTGCCTGCGGCTATGGAACCCTGACCTGTTCACCGGACGTGCTACCTGTCCAGACCTGCTGTTTTCAACTCTCTAGAGACCGCAGGAGCGGTAGAGATACTCTTAATGATCGGCTATGAAAAGCCAACTGACATTTACTTCTGAGGTGCTGACTTTCTACACCCTCGACAACTACTGTGATATATTATTATTTGACCATGCTGGTCATTATGAACATTTAACATCTGGACATGTTCTGTTATAATCTCACCCGGCACAGCCAGAAGAGGACTGGCCACCCCTCATAGCCTGGTTCCTCTCTATGTTTCTTCCTAGGTTTTGGCCTTTCTAGGGAGTTTTCCTAGCCACCGTGCTTCTACACCTGCATTGCTTGCTGTTTGGGGTTTTAGGCTGGGTTTCTGTACAGCACTTGATATCAGCTGATGTACGAAGGGCTATATAAATAAATTGGATTTTTGATTTGATTTGATTTGATGTGTATGAAGCCAATCAATTAGTGTTGATTGAATCCAATATAATCCTGGGTAGATTTAGGGCTCTACTCAACCAGATCCGCTTTAGCAGACATCGGCATAGCGGTTGTTTTGGCGGTGTCGGAACTGCTTTAGCTGTCCTGGCTGTCACGCCCGGCCTTAGATTCTTTGTTTTCTTTATTATTTTAGTAGGTCAGGGTGTGACATGGGAATGTTTGTGTTTTGGGTGGTTATATGGTAAAGGGGGTGTGGGTTTAGTGTATGGGTTTGTGTTGAGTGAATGTTTCTAGGTATGTCTATGGTTGAGTGAATGTTTCCAGGTATGTCTATGGTGCCTGAGTGGTTCTCCATCAGAGACAGATGTCTTTCATTTGTCTCTGATTGGGAGCCATATTTAAGGCAGCCATAGGCATCATGCATTTGTGGGTAATTGTCTATGTCTGTGTCTATGTTGCATGTTTTTGCACTTAGTCATTTATAGCTTCACGTTCGTCTATTTGTTGTTTTGTTTAGTTTTCTTTCTTCTAAATAAAGAGAAGATGTATTTTTCACACGCTGCGCCTTGGTCTCTCTCTCTCCCTTTGATGATCGTGACACTGGCATTATACCTAAAGCAGGCATTGCTATTGGCTGCAGGGAGTCACATGAACAGAAATCCCATGCAGCCTTGTTTACAAGTTGAACACTAGTATGTGAGATGTAATCTACACCTCCATTATGATGATAGACATCCTATTATTTTATTTCAGGATTTTCAATTTGAGCGTCAATATTTCTATACAGCCTGCACTTTCTCGCTCTGAACTTCTAATGTGAGTAGGGTGGGTGTGACTTGTGACAATGATAGCAAGAGCACCATATGACGGCTCCAACGCAGTTCTACCTCTGACACTCCGCCAAAACATCCCTGTGCGGGGTGTTGCTATCGCCAGTTAACGCCTGATCTGATTGAATCGAGGCCTTAATCTGCATCCACGAAACCCGCCCACATTTTTGTTGTAGCCCAAGCAAAGCCAAAAACTTACCCCCCGACCAATTTGGTTCCATCAACCCAAAGCCAGTCTGCCTCAGTCGTCTCGTCACTGATTCCAAACCAGTAGGCATTCCAGTGGCCCCGAGGTAACTGGTTCACAGAAACGTCTATAGCAGGAGACATGATTACATTGGGATGTGACAATGTCTATAGCAGGAGACATGATTACATTGGAATGTGACAATGTCTATAGCAGGAGACATGATTACATTGGGATGTGAATGATGGCATCTATAAACAGGAGACAAGATTACATTGGAGTGTGAATGATGACGTCTATAGCAGGAGACATGATTACATTGGGATGTGAATGATGGCATCTATAACAGGAGACAAGATTTACATGGGATGTGAATGATGACGTCTATAACAGGAGACAAGATTACATTGGGATGTGAATGATGACGTCATAACAGGAGACAAGATTACATTGGGATGTGAATGATGACGTCTATAACAGGAGACAAGATTACATTGGGATGTGAATGATGACGTCTATAACAGGAGACGTGATTAAAGAACATTCCCTCAACTATTCCATTCTAGCAGGAGAAATTGGTTTAGACTATTATCATGAACCCCAATACTCTCTTGTTGACATTGGACTTTACCTTCCCTATTGATTGGTTATTTCCAGCCTTGCCAGATATTTGAGAAAATCAAGTGTCTAATCCACCACATCCCTCCTCCTCTACTCTCTTTCCCTCACTCTGTTTCCCACCCTCCTTCTTTCTCCCTTTTCCTACCTCTCGTTCCATCTTTAACTCCACCCCCTTCTCCCCTTCTCCCCTTCTCTCTCTTCTCTCTCTTCCCCCATCCCTGCCTCTCTCTCCCCCCTCTCTCACCTGTTCCTCAGCAGTGTGTATGATGGCCAGGTGTCCTCCTTTCTCCTTGCACCAGGTCTGGCTGTCCGGCCAGCTCATAACCCTGCTGGAGACGTAGTAGCAGCTTCTGTTGAACACCAGCCAGTCCGGAGGACAGGTTAGTGGGGTTGAAGGGGGCAATGGGGTTGACGTAGGTGACAGTGGAGATGGGAGTAATGGGGGTGATGTTTGCTCTGGTTCTGTCATACACAGCAGAAGGTAGGATTTAGATCGACAGCAAATGTTGGATTTACTTCAGCATCATGTCACGCAGGGGCGCAACTTTGGTTTTAAAAGTGGAGGGGACATATATGGGATCAATATCATACCAAATGTATTCGCAAATGTAAATCACCAATCCACAAATATAAATCACTTTCCACAAATGTAAATCACCAATCCACAAATGTAAATCACCCATCCACAAATGTAAATCACCAATCCACAAATGTAAATCACCCATCCACAAATGTAAATCAACAATCCACAAATGTAAATCACCAATCCACAAATGTAAATCACCCATCCACAAATGTAAATCACCAATCAACAAATGTAAATCACCAATCCACAAATGTAAATCACCAATCCACAAATGTAAATCACTTTCCACTAATGCAATTCACTATCCACAAACAAACACCCTTTGATTTTGTATTTGTAAATCGAGGGCCTTAAGTAAAATCACTGCCATAAAGATTTTCACATAGGAGAGATATGCGCAAACATGACAGATCATATTTGGAAGCGCTTAGGTCACCTGACTTTTGGCAGGGATTTGACGACAAGAAAAAATACAAGAAGTTCTCACGCGTAGACAAGAAGTTCTCACACATAGAAAAAGGTTCTCACGGTAGAAAGCGATTTGTAGTCGTAGAAAAGAGGTTTGTACCCATAGAATGCGATTTCTATAAATTGCTGGCAGCCTCTCGTTCGGCCATATTGATGCCTGCCTTTCAAGGCTGCAGAAATGTATAGTATGGTAACCATAATATGTTAACCATATGTGTAACCATAGTATGTCCAACGTAAATAATCGAAACCCTTGCCCTGGATTACTTTATATTTGCAACACTATTGTGGTGTATTTACATTTTTGGAAAGTGATTTACATTTGTGGATAGTAATTTACATTTGTGGATTGGTGATTTACATTTTTGGAAAGTGATTTATATTTGTGGATTGGTGATTTACATTTGCGAAGACATTTGGCATGATATTGAGCCCATAGACAACTTTTTATTTTATTTTTATCCAGTCGGATAAACACTCCAAACAGCCTACCCAACTGCTCGGAGGAGTCCGCATGGTCCTAAAGCACACCTTTGCCTTTGATAAAACTGGGGGGGAAATGCAATTTCAGAATGTGGGGGGGGGCATGTCCCCCCGTCCCCAATGAAAGTTGCACCCCTGATGTCATGACACACACAGCCAACCTTATGACTAACCCTTGGGACCGTTGAGATTTGGGAAATAAATGATCCAACACAAATAAGTATCTGGTAGCACTTACACTTTGTTGGCTGGGGAAGACATGTTTCACAATGTAATTACCTGGCAGCCCCACACACTACATTCAGATTCCATGAGTCACCCCCCCCCCCCCCCCCCCTT
>NC_036870.1:8875420-8881591 GCF_002910315.2 Salvelinus sp. IW2-2015
CACACCACACACACACACACAACAACAACAACACACACACACACAACACACACACACACACACACACACACACACACACCACACACACACACACACACACACACACACACTGCTGACCTGATTTGGCCAACACTAGCCAGAAGTTCATCTCTCTCCTTCACAAGGTCTTCTTTCTCCATCTTCAATTTGCTCAGGGCTTCAGTCAGGTGGTCACATTGGTGGTCTGCCTCTGCATCTGGATTTGACCACCAGAGTTCATTCTGAGGCAGAGGAGCCTGATGCCTCATTTGCGCAAGCTCTGATAAAGGTTCTATCTGAGAGGAAGACAAGAAGCAGGGACTTAGTCCAAAGCATCCAGGAAAACAACAAGTCTTTAAAGAATGGAGAAGGCAACAAAAGTTAAGATGAGTTGATAGGGCAGATGTGGGAGGTTCCTTTGATAAGGCTAGTTGAACTTGGCAGCCCATAAGTCATAGGAAGGTATCCCCATAGAACAAAACAAGCAATCGTCTATTCATTAATGAGCTGAGTATGAAATCGTCAACTTGCGGCCCTAAGATTTGTTCAGAATAAATTCTTGTTCAGGATAAAGATTTGTTCAGGATAAGATTTGTTCAGGAAAGATTTGTTCAGGATAAGATTCGTCAGGATAAGATTGTTCAGGATAAGATTTGTTCAGGATAAGATTTGTTCAGGATAAGATTTTCAGGATAAGATTTTCAGGATAAGATTTGTTCAGGATAAGATTTGTTCAGAGCAACGATGACTCAACACCACTATTTGACCTCCAGACGTTGTCAGTGTGCAGTAAGTTTCATATCAGTTTTTATGCAGGTTGCATTCTTTACGGATGAACACCATTGTACTGGAGAACATTTAAAATCTGATTTAAACGAACCTTAAACCACACCGCCAACCTCAGATCAGGTGATCGCGACCATGCCGGACGCGGTGCTGCGCAACTCCTCGACCGCATCAACGTTGGAGACTTTCACCAGCTGTAACACAACAGGCTACAGCCTCTACGACTGATTCAACACGCTCTGCCACCAACGAAGACTAACCCCTCTAGCGCCGACCGTTGAGATCTTGGATCCGGACAACGATTATGCATAGACTTCTCTCAAGACATAACTATTCTTAGCTGAAGCGCGTGTAAAATATTCACAATTTGTTGGCTGGGGAAGACAGTTTCACAAATGTAATTACCTGGCAGCCCCACACACTACATTCAGATTCCATGAGTCACCCCCCCCCCCCCCCCCCCTTCCCCACCCGTCGTCGCCGACCCGCCAACCCGCCCGCCCCGTGTCTTGGGACACTACGATTGGGACACTACGGTACATCAGGAAGTGGTTTATGGAGGCCACACTGAAGCAACGTTGTGTTGTGGTTGTGTGTTTGATTACTCACAGTGGGTGCTCACAGCGATGACGGACAGCAACAGGACAGCGCAGAGTGTGGCCAAGCAGCCCGTGGCTAGCCTGTAGGGCCCTTGGCCACTCTGTCTGGAGCCTGCTCTCAGTGAGGGAACAGACACTGTTATGGAGGACACAGAGAAGTACATGACACCAGTGTATTGAGCTATGTTTCAGTTGAAAATGTTGGTGCTAATTGCCCTGTATGCAGTTTTGGGGGGCTTTTGTGCACCGGAAACACTTGATGGCACAGTCAGATACTATACTACAGCCTACTGTCTGCAGGTTGGGGATGGACGACATGCTTACACCGAAATCTTCTCCGAATTTCAACTAATCCTACAGACAAATAACCATTTATGTGTTTAGATGTTTTTTGTTGTTGTAGACTTCATGAATCATTATACAAAGTATGGAAAATAAGTATAAAATCAAAAACGATTAAGTATAATTGAACGAGAGGTGCTATGACATGCCATGGCAAGTCTAAATACACTGAGTATACAAAACTGACTTATGATTCCTTATGATTCCTTATTGATATCACTTGTTAAATCCACTTCAAATCAGTGTAGATGAAATGGAGGAGACAAGTTAAAGAAGGATTTTTAAGCCTTGAGACAATTGAGACATGGATTGCGTATGTGTGCCATTGAGAGGGTGAATGGGCAAGACAAAATATTTAAGTGCCTTTGAATGGGGTATGGTAGTAGGTGCCAGGTGCCAGGTGCACTAAAACGACGTTGGGGGCAGTTTATGGTAGAGAAATAAACATAAAATAATCTGGCAACAGCTCTGGTGGACATTCCTGCAGTCAGCGTGCCAATTGCACGCACCCTCAAAACTTGAGACACTTATGGCATTGTGTTGTGTGACAAAACATTTTAAAGTGGCCTTTTATTGTCACCAGCACAAGGTGCACCTGTGTACAGGCTGCCCTAGACTTGGAATCATTGGCCACTTTAATAATGGAACACTAATCACTTTAATAATGTTTAAATAATGTTTACATACTGCTTTACTTATCTCAAATGAATATATGTATTCTATTCTACTGTATTTTAGTCAATGCCACTCTGACATTGCTCAATCTAATATTTATATAATTCTTATTTCCATAATTTTACTTGTAGATTTGTTTGTATTGTTGTTAATTGTTAGATACTACTGCACTGTTGGAGTTAGGAACACAAGCATTTCACTACACCCGCAATAACATCTGCTAAATATGTGCATGTGACCAATAAAATTTGATTTGGTATTTTATTAGGATCCCCATTAGCTGTTGCAAAAGCAGCAGCTACTCTTCCTGGGGTCCACACAAAACATGAAACATAATACAGAATGACATAATACAGAACAACATTAGACAAGAAGAGAACTACGTACATTTTTATAGAGGCACACGTAGCCGCGAGGTGTTGCGTTATCTGTTTTTTGAAACCAGGTTTGCTGTTTATTTGAGCAATATGAGATGGAAGGAAGTTCAATGCAATAAGGGTTCTATATAATACTGTACGTTTTCTTGAAATTGATTTTGGGACTATGAAAAGACCCCTGGTGGCATGTCTGGTGGAATAAGTTGACTATGCAAACAATTTGGGATTTTCAACACATTAATGTTTCTTATAAAAAGAAGAAGTGATGCAGTCAGTCTCTCCTCATCTCTTAGGCAAGAGAGACTGGCATGCATAGTATTTATATCAGCCCTCTGATTACAATTTAGAGCAAAACGTGCCGCTCTGTTCTGGGCCAGCTGCAGCTTAACTAGGTCTTTCCTTGCAGCACTGGACCACACGACTGGACAATAATCAAGATTAGACTAAACTAGAGCCTGCAGGACTTGCTTTTTGGAGTGTGGTGTCAAAAAAGCAGAGCATCTCTTTATTACAGCTAGACCTCTCCCCATCTTTACAACCATTGAATCTATATGTTTTGACAATGACAATTTACAATCTAAGGTAACGCCAAGTAATTTAGTCTCCTCAACTTGTTCAACAGCCACACCATTCATTACCGGATTCAGCTGAGGTCTAGCACGTAAGGAATGACTTGTACCAAATACACTGCTCTTAGTTTTAGAGATTAACTTATATGGTGATCGCATCTAAACTTTCATTGTATTACACGGAACCCAAACCGGCTGCGCGTGTGCGCCATCGTTCGCTATCGTGCATCAATTTATTTTGCCCCCCCCACACCAAACGCGATCACGACACGCAGGTTAAAATATCAAAACAAACTCTGAACCAATGACATTAATTTGGGGACAGGTCGAAAAGCATTAAACATGTATGGCAATTTAGCTAGCTAGCTTGCACTTGCTAGCTAACGTTAATTTGTCCTATTTAGCTAGCTTGCTGTTGCTAGCTAATTTGTCCTGGGATATAAACATTGAGTTGTTATTTTACCTGAAATGCACAAGGACCTCTACTCCGACAATTAATCCACACATAAAACGGCCAACCGAATAGTTTCTAGTCATCTCTCCTCCTTCCAGGCTTTTTCATCTTTGAACTTACATGGTGATCGCATCTAAACTTTCATAGTATTACCACGACAACCGGCAACAAAATTCGTCTTTCAATCACCCACGTGGGTATAACCAATGAGGAGATGGCACGTGGGTACCTGCTTCTATAAACCAATGAGGAGATGACTTTCAGCGCGATCTGTGTCAGAAATAGGAACGACTTCTATTTTAGCCCTTGGCGTCGCAGACGCTCGTTAGTGCGCGCGAGCAGTGTGGGTGCAATAATTGAATAACATGGATTTCTAAATGTATTTTGCGACGCTCGCGCACGCGACGTGTCCGGTCTGGTCAGCATGTAACGCTAACTATTAAAAATCCGCTATGTTGTTCTCAGTAACGGCCGGACGGCTGAGATGAAAGGCGGGGAATGTGTTGTGTACCTCCAATGAAGTTGATTTGCAAATTTTAATCGACATTGATGTCATGTTGGCTTAGATATGATGGTAGGGCGATTTTCATGTAACATTGAACTTCAACCAATGCATAGAGTATTGTGGGGGCGACTGCATTTTTTATGTGGTTTGCACAAAAAGATAAAAGGGAGCCTCCCGGGTGGCGCAGCGGTATAGGGCACTGCATCGCAGCGCTAGCTGTGCCACCAGAGACTCTGGGTTCGCGCCCAGGCTCTGTTGCAGCCGGCCGCGACCGGGAGGTCKGTGGGGCGACGCACAATTGGCCTAGCGTCGTCCGGGTTAGGGAGGGTTTGGCCGGTAGGGATATCCTTGTCTCATCGCGCACCAGCGACTCCTGTGGCGGGCCGGGCGCAGTGCGCACTAACCAAGGTAGCCAGGTGCACGGTGTTTCCTCCGACACATTGGTGCGGCTGGCTTCCGGGTTGGATGCGCGTTGTGTTAAGAAGCAGTGCGGCTTGGTTGGGTTGTGCTTCGGAGGACGCATGGCTTTCGACCTTTGTCTCTCCCGAGCCCGTGCGGGAGTTGTAGCGATGAGACAAGATAGTAATTACTAACAATTGGATACTACGAAATTGGGGAGAAAAGGGGGTAAAAGAAAAAAAAAAAGAAAAAAGGGTTAAAATTAGAATTTTGTAATCCTTGAAATATAGCCCTAATGATTGGAATACACAATTGTTATTGTGGGTGTTTGAGAAGGAAACCGGCTACTGGCTACTAATCATTAGGTACTGTATATACCCTATCAATTTAATGCCGTACTTGTAGAATTGTTGAAGAACTGTTGATTTGATGTTTGTTTGAGCCAACTGTTAAAAGAGGAACAAAAGTTATGTAAAGAAGAAAACTCGTGACTATTCTGCTCTTCTGTGTTGCTAGTTGGCGACCTCTTGCTCCCCGATGATTCACAAAATGCCTGTTGTTGAATCACATTTCCCATAATATTTGCAATGCAGGATTATGGTTGTTGATATTCTAGGTCAGGAAATTAAACAGGTCCACGCAAATGTGCAATCATTACACAAAGAACATTTATCTTGCTGTTAAATGTCATGAGCTTGTTTGGACGAGTCATTGCTACCGCACCCKGGGGTAGTAGGAGGATTCCGGGAAACCTACATGGGCTGAATGGGAAGGGGGTGTAGCTTGTTAACAGTTTGGAGAAAATTACCCATTTTATATGGGATTCCTGTAAATAATATTTCCTGTGGTGCACTGTATGTACTCAGTGTTATCACATCTGTTTCTCGGGGAACCCAGCTGTTGCACATTTTGTCATATTGCAGCAATGGCTTGGAGATTAGTTGATGAGATTAGTTGAATCAGGTATGCTAGTGCTGGAATGCAACTGCTGGTGTCACGCCCTGACCTTAGTTCCTTGTTTATGTCTCTATTTTGGTTTGGTCAGGGCGTGAGTTGGGGTGGGCATTCTATGTTTTGTTCTATCTTTTGTATTTCTATGTGTTTGGCCTGGTATGGTTCCCAATCAGAGGCAGCTGTCAATCGTTGTCTCTGATTGAGAACCATACTTAGGTAGCCTGTTCCCACCTGTGTTTGTGGGTAGTTGTTTTCTGTTGTGTGTCTGCACCAGCCAGAACTGTTTCGGTCGTTCTCTTTGTTATTTTTGTTATTTCGGTGTTCATTAAATAAATATGGACACGTACCACGCTGCACCTTGGTCCTCTCCTTCCTATTCCTCATCAGACGAGGACGACGATCGTTACAGAACTACCCACCACCAAAGGACCAAGCAGCGTGGTAGGAGGGAGCAGCAGTTGATGGACTCCTGGACATGGGAGGAAATCTTGGA
>NC_036870.1:8882820-8945347 GCF_002910315.2 Salvelinus sp. IW2-2015
TCAGGGCGTGGAGCTGGGGTGGGCATTTCTATTGTTTTGTTCTATGTTTTGTCTATGTGTTTGGCCTGGTATGGTTCCCAATCAGAGGCAGCTGTCAATCGTTGTCTCTGATTGAGAACCATACTTAGGTAGCCTGTTCCCACCTGCGTTTGTGGGTAGTTGTTTTCTGTTGTGTGTCTGCACCAGCCAAAACTGTTATTGCGGTGTTCATTAAATAAATATGGACACGTACCACGCTGCACCTTGGTCCTCTCCTTCCAACAGCCGTTACAGCTGGGGGTGCCAGATGAACAGATTGACACATTTTGAAATGGAAAATATTTTTACTTCGCAATATTATGGACACAGCACACAAATATATTTTTTCACATTAGATGCTAGATGTAATTTAACTAACATCTCTTGATAAAGAACTATTGATTTTCAGAACTTCTGATAGTTCTATAATATACGATTATATAATTATTTTACTTTTAGCTATGGTGTCAGATACGTGGGAGGAAGCATATTGAATATGAATTAGAAGCGGTGTCTATTCGATTGAGTTGACAGACATGGCAACCCTGAGAGAACTTTATTTTGAATGCAATACACATCATGCCTGAGTGAACACTGCATAACCAAAGTAACTCCCGAAATTGTGTAAATGTAAATCCTTCATATCAGGCTCTCTTTGCTGGAAATTATACATATTGTTTTTGTCATATTGTAGTCACATTCATTTGAATTGTGTTCTTGTCCCACAAGCCATACATTTCAAAACCATGAAGGCTATTTCCAATACCTGCTGCTTTCGTTGCTGTAACATTTTAGATCATTTGTATAATTTCCCAAAATAAATTCCTTTTTACAGGAAACACTTTATGTTCTTACCCGTGTGCACTTCAGGACCGCGCAGCTCTGAATCGTCCAAATATTGACTATCTTTGTCGATAAGTTTAGAATACATCCCATCGCATGCTGTTGATCCCATATCAACCATCTCGCCTCTCGCCTCTCGCACCGTGATCCTCGTCAATAAGAAACTGATTCCGCAGCTAGAGCTAGACTTGTGAATCTACCCCGTCACAATTTATATGAATGTGAGGTGAAAATAAACAGAGAATTCAGCAAGAGGTGGGGAGCATGTTTTGGAATATTGCATGGACATTGGACAACAAGAAGAATGACGTTTCTGATCGTTTTAAACTCGTCTCTGTTCAACATTGCGCAGTTTCATGTGCCTGGAGCAATTTGTTGGCCAATGATATTATTACATAATAGTGACATAAGTGCATATGACAATTCTGAAGAAAAAAAAACGTTTTACAAAATGTGCAAAATATGTCAATTTATTATATCAAACGTCTGGAAATTATTTTATAGATTTACCTATCGGATTTTTTTTTTTAAAAGGTAATAACTGTACTAATTAATACACCATTAATTAACTATTGAAGTAGAATATAAGATTAGTAGCCTATGTATCGTTTTGTGTTTTTTTTTGTCTTTTTTGTGGGACATTTAATAGGACAAATTTACACTGAACAAAAATGTAAAATGTAAAATGTTGGTCCCAGAAATTCTATTTCTCTAAAATGTTGTGCACAAATTTGTTTACATCCCTGTTAGTGAGCATATCTCATTTGCCTAGATAATCCATCCACCTGACAGGTGTGGCATATCAAGAAACTGTTTAAAGAACATTACACAGGTGCACCTTGTGCTGGGGGTCTATAAAAGGCCACTCTTAAATGTGCAGTTTTGTCACACAACATAATGCCACAGATGTCTCAAGTTTTGAGGGAGCGTGCAAGTGACATGCTGACTGCAGGAATATCCACCAGAGCTGTTGCCAGAGAATTTAATGTTAATTTCTCTACCATAAGGCTCCAATGTCTTTTTAGATAATTTGGCAGTACGTCAAACCGGCCTCACAACCGCACACCACGTGTATGGCATCATGTGGGCGAGCGGTTTTCTGATGTCAACGTTGTGAACAGAGTGCCCCATGCTGGCAGTGGGGTTATGGTATGGGCAGGCATAAGCTACAGACAATGGACACAATTGATTTTATCGATGGCAATTTGAATTCGCAGAAATACTGTGACGAGGTCCTGATGCCCATTGTGAGGCCCATTTTTTTTTTTAAAGGTATCTGTGACCAACAGATACATATCTGTATTCCCAGTCATGTGAAATTCATAGATTTAGGGCCTATTGAATTTATTTCAATTGACTGATTTCCTTGTATGAACTGTAACTCAGTCAAATCTTTGACATTTTTGCATGTTGCGTTTATATTTTAGTTCAGTATATATACAGTGCAATCAATATACTACAGATTATGATTAGCAGAGTGCACCACTCTTCTTGAAAATGATTTAAAATGGTTCCATGTAGGCTATTGTAAAAAAAGGGTGTGTTTTTTTCTGCAGTCATTTTGCTGGGATCAACCACTAGAGTGCAACATTGTACAGCTAACTGTAGTAATGCACTTCTGTAAACAGTTTTATCTTCATGACTGAGTCTGAGGTCAAATTTTTCCTGTAGGTGAACTACTGTCTATTTATTAAAGGTGTGTACAATTAATTGACTATTAGTTGACGGACAAATGTGGAAAGGGAGTTGTATAGGCCTACATACACATTGCATACAAAAACTAAATTGATAAATCATTAATGTATTTTCAACATTGATTCAAATCCGCAGGTCGTGGTGATCTTATGCTGTCCCACTTCTTGTGTAGTGTTTTCACTTTGGATGAGAAGGGGGTCGCTGGTGTATCAAAAGGAAAGTGGTGTGCATGTGGAAAGGAGTGGTCGTATAGAGGGGAGTGGGTGTGTCGAAAACGCTCTGCTCTACGTTAGACAGTTTGGATTGAGGAGTGTTTTTTTTCCCGTCCGTTTCTTACCACACAAGCTAATGTACCGCCAGAGTTTGGACTCCCGTTTTTAACCCTAAAGATGAGTCTCTTAGTTTTACACAAATAATTGTACATATAATACTGACGATTGTTTKTTTTTTATTAACAGTATTTATGATGGGTGTACTGTCACCCTGATATTGGCTACTAGGTAGCTACTTCCCACGCAGTTGCCGGACCGTAGTGCTTGTCAAGCGGGAGCGAAGGGCACTTTGTCCCGGTGTTGCCATTCATGCCCTCCCTGATACATAGGCGATGTATCAAGGTGACATCTACAGTGCATTCGGAAAGTATTCAGACCCCTTGACTTTTTCCACATGTTGTTACATTACAGTCTTATTCTAAAATGGATTCAATTTTGTCCCTCATCAATCTACACACAATACCCCATAATGACAAAGCAAAAACATTTTTTTTTTAATTTTTGAAAACAACAACTGAAATATRACATTTACATAAGAATTCAGACCCTTTACTCAGTACTTTGCTGAAGCACCTTTGGCAGCGATTACAGCCTTGAGTCTTCTTGGGTATGACACTACAAGCTTGGCACACCTGTATTTGGGGAGTTTCTCCCATTCTTCTCTGCAGATCCTCTCATGCTCTGTCAGGTTGGATGGGGAGCGTCGCTGCACAACTATTTTCAGGTTTGTCCCGAGATGTTCGATCGGGTTCCAGTCCGGGCTCAGGCTGGGCCACTCAAGGACATTCAGAGACTTATACCGAAGCCACTCCTGCGTTGTCTTGGCTGTGTGCTTAGGGTCGTTGTCCTGTTGGAAGGTGAATCTTCGCCCCAGTCTGAAGTCCTGAGTGCTCTGGAGCAGGTTTTCATCATGGATCTTTCTGTACTTTGCTCTGTTCATCTTTCCCTCAATCCTGACTAGTCTCCCAGTCCCTGCTGCTGAAAAACATCTCCACAGCATGATGTTGCCACCACCATGCTTCACCGTAGGGATGGTCCTAGGTTTCCTCCAGATGTGACGCTTGGCATTCAGAGTTCAATCTTTGTTTCATCAGACCAGAGAATCTTGTTTCTCATGGTCTGAGAGTCCTTTAGGTGCCTTTTGGCAAACTCCAAGCGGGCTGTCATGTGCCTTTTACTGAGGAATGGCTTCCGTCTGGCATTGATACAATATGTCTCGGAGCTCTACAGACAATTCCTTTGAGATCATGGCTTGGTTTTTGCTCTGACATGCACTGTCAACTGTGGGACCTTATATAGATAGGTGTGTGCCTTTCCAAATCATGTCCAATCAATTGAAATTACTACAGGTGGACTCCAACATCTCAAGGATGATCAATGGAAAGAGGATGCACCTGAGCTCAATTTCGAGTCTCATAGCAAAATGTCTGAATACTTATGTAAATTATGATCCTATCACAAAAGGTTCTCATGGTATTTCTCAAAAAAACTGCATGAAAGACTCAGGGGTGAAATATGTGTGGAACCCCAAATGAATGCACAATCAATGGTTCTGAACATAAGACAGTATCATTACTAGTGTTATCAGTTTTGAGTTTTTAAAATTCAATACCTGCTTGTGGAAAAAGCACAAAAGCGATTAAAAAATACTGTAGTGATGCAAATTCAATGTGTTTAGGAACCCTTTGTGTATGTGTGTGTGTGTGTGTATGTATGTGTGTGTGTACCTTTAACTTACATTGTGTAGGCTTACTGGATTACACATTACATATCACATTGAACCAGACAGTATCAAAAGGTTAACTCCCTTTTTTTGTATATGTTACTGTGTCAATAAATCTTCTCAAATCAGAATGATGTGATACTCCCCTGGATTCATTCACTATCTGGAAGTTGGCCATGTCAAAATAGATATGGGAAGTGGGTGACTCCTTTCAAGGGAATGCTGTTCTTGCTTACTTTAGGATGTTGAGTAATACTGTATGTATTTGGGGGTGGGGAAGGGATTGGGAAATGTCACGGTGTGTTCCTGGTACTATTATAAACCATTACAAGCCTGCCAGAATGTGTGTGTTCCAACTACTGCTTTGAAGCAACTGATAGAATGCAGGGGAGTTACAGTGACACAGGGGAAATTATTACCATTAGGCTACACTACTTTAGGGCCTAGTTTGCTAGTCTGGCCAAGCGAAACTGAAGCCAAGCAAACCTACAGTTGAAGTCAGAAGTTTACATACACCTTAGCCAAATACATTCAKACTCAGTTTTTCACAATTCCTGACATTTAATCCCAGTAAAAATTCCCTGTCTTGGGTCAGTTAGGATCACCACTTTATTTTAAGAATGTGAAATGTCAGAATAATAGTAGAGAGAATTATTTATTTCAGCTTGTATTTCTTTCATCACATTCCTAGTGTGTCAGAAGTTTACATACACTCAATTAGTATTTGGTAGCATTGCCTTTAAATAGTTTAACTTGGGTCAAACGTTTAGGGTAGCCTTCCACAAGCTTCCCACAATGAGTTGGGTGAATTTTGGCTCATTCCTCCTGACAGAACTCCTGACTAATGTCTTGAGATGTTGCTTCAATATATCCACACAATTTTCCTCCTCATGATGCCATCTATTTTGTGAAGTGCACCTGTCCCTCCTGCAGCAAAACACCCCCACAACATGATGCTGCCACCCTCGTGCTTCACGGTTGGGATGGTGTTCTTCGGCTTGCAAGCGTTCCCCTTTTCCTCCAAACGTAACAATGGTCATTATGGCCAAACAGTTCTATTTTTGTTTCATCAGACCAGCGGACAATTCTCCAAAAAGTACAATCATAGTCTGGCTTTTTTATGGCAGTTTTGGAGCAGTGGCTTCTTCCTTGCTGAGCAGCCTTTCAGGTTATGTCGATATAGGACTTGTTTTAATGTGGATATAGATACTTTTGTACCTGTTTCCTCCAGCATCTTCACAAGGTCCTTTGCTGTTGTTCTGGGATTGATTTGCCCTTTTCGCACCAAAGTACGTTCATCTCTAGGAGACAGAACGCGTCTCCTTCTTGAGCGGTATGATGGCTGCGTGGTCCCATGGTGTTTATACTTGCGTACTATTGTTTGTACAGATGAACGTCGTACCTTCAGGTGTTTGGAAATTGCTCCCAAGGATGAACCAGCCGTGTGGGGGTCCACAATTTATTTTCTGAGGTCTTGGCTGATTTCTTTTGATTTTCCCATGATGTCAAGCAAAGAGGCACTGAGTTTGAAGGTAGGCCTTGAAATACATCCACAGGTACACCTTCAATTGACTCAAATGATGTCAATTAGCCTATCAGAAGCTTCTAAAGCCATGACATCGTTTTCTGTAATTTTCCAAGCTGTTTAAAGGCACGGTCAACTTAGTGTATGTAAACTTGTGACCCACTGGAATTGTTATACAGTGAATTATAAGTGAAATAATCTGTCTGTAAACAATTGTTGGAAAAATGACTTGTGTCATGCACAAAGTATGTGTCCTAACCGACTTGCCAAAACTATGGTTTGTTGACAAGAGATTTGTGGAGTGGTTGAAAAACGAGTTTTAATGACTCCAACCTAAGTGTATGTAAACTTCCGACTTCAACTGTAACTACCAGCGTTGAATTCAGAGTTTGTTTTTGGTAAGGATGTTATGATTGTGCAGGCATAGATAGATAGACAGTTGCACCACTCCCTCTGTAGTGCCAAGACAAAAAGGGAGTAACATTCAAAAGTAATGTAGAAACCAGTGTTAGGGTCAATTCCATTTCAATTCCAGTCAGTCAAATTTGTAATTGTAATTGTAGTTTTGCTTACTTTCTGAACTGACTGAATTTGAAATGTAATTCACCCCAACCCTAGTAGAAACTGAGGATAACTCGATCTGCTCACAAAAAGGAGAGGAATATATGGACCAGCAGGTGGCACTACAGTCATTGTGACGCCCAGGCTGAAAGGCACAGCCTTAAAGGCCCAGTGCAGTCAAAACGAGATTTTCTGTATTTTATATATAGCTCCACACCAAGAGGGTGGAATAATATTGTGAACATTATGATAATTCCCTTTTAGAGTTTAATTTTCAGCCTGTTTTGGTGGGATGGAGTTTTGGCCTGTCTGGTGACATCAAATCAAATCAAATCAAGTTTATTTTATATAGCCCTTCGTACATCAGCTAATATCTCGAAGTGCTGTACAGAAACATCACCAGGCGATAAATTAGTTATCAGACTAGTAGGAAAGAGAGTTCCAAACCTTTCTGCCAATAACAGCTAGTTTTCGGTTTTCCCCACTCAGATCTCTCCCAGACAGTACTCGGGAAAATTCTTGCCTGAGAAATTGGTCTTGCTGAGAAGCTATTTTGGTTTAAAAAATTACCATTTTGATTGACAACAATCACAGTAAGATACTTAATTGTTACCCAGAAATGTTTTGATATTGGGATAAAACAGCTGCATTGGACCTTGACATTTCCCCCATTAATATCTTACTTATTCCTCTGTAGTAGAGACAAACATGTTCATGTTTGCAAGTATGAAGGTGTGTGTCAATGCATTTTGTTTTGTGTATGTTTGTTAGTGTATGAACACTTGTGTGTACGTGTGTGTGTGTGTGTACGCATGCTTGTGTGTCTCTATTTGGGTTTCTGTCTGAGTGAGTTATTTTTTAGTGTCTGTCTGTCTGTGTGTGTGTTTGTGTGTGTGTGCTCAGCACCGTTCGGGGCATGGTGTTTCAGTCACAGAGGGACAAAGCCGGGGGAGGCGTTACTCCGCCCCAACGCCCCCAGGCGAGGCAGGACAGAGGTGACGTGATGGATGGCAGACAGATTGATTGCTCTATCCCATCATGCACCTGACCTGTGTCTCTGACTGACCGACTGAGTCAGGTACAGTAGACTTCCTCCAATGTGTACATTCCATGTCATACACACCCCGTCATGAACCGCACGCACCCACACAACACATTGGCAGTCAGTTCTAGTAAGGATTTAGAAGGCAAAGAGCTTACCATGCAGTTATCATTTAAAAAAAGGTTATACCAGATACTGTTCATCCTGACCAGAAGGGTTTTTAACCTGGACTATATATTGGAAATAGAATACGACAATTAGTTGAAACAATTGAACATATTGAAACATTGAAGATACCAGGTCTGGTCTTCAGAGCAGTTTTTGAAAAGGCGTTTGATAAAGTACGATTAGAATTTATATATAAATGCCTGGAATACTTTAATTTTGGTGAATCTCTTATACAATGGCTTAAAGTTATGTACAGCAYCCCCAGATGTAAAATAGTAAAAAATGGTTACTTCTCAGAAAGTATTGAGCTTTTAAGAGGAGTGAAACAAGGCTGTCRYTTGTCTCCYTATCTATTTATTATGGCCATTMAAATGCTAGCTATTAAAATTAGATCCAACAAGAACATCAAGGGGTTAGAAATCCAGGGGATAAAAACAAAAGTYTCAATGTATGCCGATGACTGTCGTTTTTTCTAAAGTCCTCAATCTGGATCCCTGCACAGTCTCATTGAAGATCTTGATCACTTTTCTAGCCTCACTGGATTAAAACCTAATTATGACAAATGTACCATATTAAATATTGGATCATTAAAAAATACATTGTTTAAATTATCTTGTAGTTTAACAATAAAATGGGCGGATGGTGAATTAGACATACTAGGTATTCACATCTCAAAACATATAAATGAATTTACCACAATTCATTGCAATAGAAAGTTAGCAAAAATAGATAAGATTTTTCAACCATGGAGAGGTAAATACTCTATTTATGGAAAAATTACACTGATTAACTATTTGGTCCTATCACAGTTTACTTACTTACTAATAGCCTACTCCAGAAGATTCGTTTTTAAAATCATATGAACAAAAAATATTTCATTTTATTTGGAATGCTAAGGCAGACAAAATTAACATGCCTATTTGTATAATGAATATCTTGGATTTCGTGGATAATATACGATTAGAAAGATTCCAAAATGTGGTAACACATTGGAAAAATATATGGCACATGGAAACCAAACAAGGGTGGGTCGAGTGTGGTGTTACTATTTCTTGGTTATTGCAACACTTTCCCACAATCAGTAAGTCATGAAGAATTGACCCCAAACTTGTACAATTAGGGGTCTTTTTTGGAAACCATGAAACAAATAGTTTCACAGGAAATCAACAATTTGTTTATTTTTTTGCGACACTTACAGCAATGTAAACCTAATGTATTAAACTGTTTTAAACGGATTTATTTTTATTTTTTATTAACATCATATTCATCATAAAATCAATTTGTAGTAAATAACCTTTTAGGGTCAATGAAAAGTTGTGATGGTATAAAGAATCTCAAACATGTGGAACACCTGATGACATTTCCCTTACGTTTGTTAAGAAGAGAGATCTGGACACAATTCAAATAAGAACTCCCTCACATTGTTTAGTCTGGTTATTCTTTGGTTTTCTGACCTCCCTTTGCACTCTGGCGTACCAGGAAAAAGCCTGCCAGCCAAACCTGTACCTCCATGCTCTGAGCCACTTGGCACAAAGTCAATGCTCAAATCAACCGTATCAAAATGGAAGGGCATACAGCATCACTGCTTAACGCTGCTAAGGAGCAATATGAATGACAGTTTTACATGTTTTTGGCTTCTGCAGACTGCTTTTGTGTTGTGTGACACTTCGAATGTCAGATTTTCGGGCCAAGTCTGTCACATACACTGAGTGTACAAAACATTAGGAGCACCTTCCTAATATTGAGTTGCACCCCCTTTTGTACTCAGAACAGCCTCAATTGATCGGGCATGGACTCTACAAGGTGTCGCAAGCATTCCAAAGTGATGTTGGCCCATGTTGATTCCAATGCATCCCACAGTTGTGGTAAATTGGCTGGATGTCCTTTGGGTGGTGGATTATTCTTGATACACACGGGAAAATGTTGAGCGTGAAAAACCCAGCAGCTTTGTAGTTCTTGACACACTCAAACCGGTGCGGSTCGTACCTACTACCATACCCTATTGAAAGGCACTTCAACCTTTTGTCTTGCCCATTCACCCTCTGAATGGCACACATACACAAACCATGTCTCAATTGTCTCAAGGCTTAAGAATCCTTCTTTAACCTGTCTCTTTCCTTTCATCTACATTGATTGAAGTGGATTTAACAGGTGACATCAATAAAGGGATCAGAGCTTTCCCTTCGATTCCTAATGTTTTATACACCCAGTGTATGTCTCCATATATCCTATCTGTAATATCAGTTATGAAATATAGTCAATCATAATGTCAATGAGTTTTTACATTATTACATGTTATCACTGCTGTAATTCAGTGTTTTGTAAAAGAGAGGGAAATAATTGAAAGAAAGAGATACATTTAWGTTTACATTTCACAGACATGTTTTACTTTAACAACAATTCACAGTTATCAATATCTCCTTGGCGAACAGTGACATTAGATACCAGTGAAGCTGCAAAGGCTGCTACTAGTTTGGGTTCTGCCTCAGCAGTTAGCTCATGAATCATCACAAAGGARGTTTTTTGGGGAAAGATTGTCACCGACACCTCGCCCAGTCTACTATGGTGGCAGTCATTCACTCTTGATCCTGCAGATCCGGTTCATCAGGATTTCCTTCTAATTCTGCCGTCAGTACACTACGCAAATTATGAATGCAAATACTTTTAGATTATGTCTCTCGTTTGTAACAGACCTTGAAGCCACAACCAGSATACAGTCTGAGCTCTATTTAAAAAAAACTTATGGCATTGGTTAATCTTAGCGCTGGTGGTAGCGTTTTAATATTTTGGGGGTGTGTCAGAAATATCATTTCAAAACCGGAATTATAGGCGCGGTAGTGGGCAGTGGCGCAAAAGGGCTGAGTTTTGATGAATTAGCAAGTTGTGGGTGTGTCAAGGCTTGGCCCCTCACTGGCCAATCAGAACATGCTCAATGGATAAATATGTGGTTGCTTTTAGTTGTGTATTTACAGTCTTTTATGTATTGCATTGTTATCAACTTAAATTCTAATGTTAGTCCGTTATAGCCTAGTTTTTCAAATAGCCTACCTCATATTTCCTAAATATTTTGTATTTGTTGGCGTTCATAATTATTAGGGGTTCAGAAGKAAAGSTGGTGAAACCCTATTGTATTTGGTGGCGTTGATTGGTGWAAGAAATGCTAATTCTTGTGAGATGGTAAGACCTCAGAAGTTGCAACCTTGCTTGATGGTAAATGGGCCACAACCTCTCATGCATTGTCATGCCAATTGGCCACATGGTGGCTCTATAACAAGCCATAGAAAATGCAAACTTTGAAAGCTCACGCCCCTCATCCCATTTGAACTGAAATTTGGTATATAGGTCCCTCTCCTCACAACAAACGAAAATGCCTCAAAGACCAATAAAATCCACCATGAAGGATTTTGAATTTTGTGAAACACAACTCTACWCCTCTGGTACCGAATGACCGATCTGCACAAAACTTGATACTTAGGATCTATGGACCAAGCTCTCACAAATGAGGTTTATCCAGGATAGTATCTCAAAAAATAGACCAATAAACATTCATGTGAGTGTGGTGTGGCACATAAATACGGTACAAATGCTATATATAAAATTTGGTGCCAATTGGTTCAGTGGTTCTGGAGAAGAAGACGTTTATTAAAGTAGTCGTCCGGGACCACGTCAAGGTCCTTTGTACTCTGGGAGTGGGACACTGTGGAGTTGTCAACTGTGATGGAGAGCTCTTGGAGCGGGCAGGCCTTCCTCGGGAGGAAGTGCAGTTCCGTCTTGTCGAAGTTGAGCTTGAGGTGGTGGGCCAACATCCAAGCTGAGCTATCTGGCAGGCACGCAGAGATACACGTCGCCACCTGGGTGTCAGAAGGGGGGAAGGAGAAAAGTAGTTGAGCGTCATCATCCGCATAGCAATGATAGGAGAGACACTGTGAGGATATGACAGAGCCAAGTGACTTAGTTTATAGAGAGAAGAGGAGAGGGCTTAGAACCGAGCCCTGGGGGACACCAGTAGTGAGAGCACGTGGTGCAGACACAGATCCTCTCCATATCACCTGGTAGAAGTGGCCTGCCTGGTAGAAGTGCCTTTCGGGAAAGTATTGAGACCCCTTGAATTTTCCAAATTTTGTTATGTTACAGCCTTATTCTAAAATTGATTAAATAGATTTTTTCCCTCAATCTACATACAATACCCCATAATGACAAAAGCAAAAAAATGGTTTTCAAAAGTTTTTCAAAACCTTTTGTCCAAAGATTATTCAGAAAGCTAATCCAGGCTTTTGTCACTTCTAGATTAGACTACTGCAATGCTCTACTTTCCGTCTACCCGGATAAAGCACAAAATAAACTTCAGTTAGTGCTAAACACGGCTGGTAGAATCTTGACTAGAACCAAAAAATGTGATCATATAACTCCAGTGCTAGCCACTCTTGTCACGCCCTGGCCATAGAGAGGCTTTTATTCTCTATTTTGGTTAGGCCAGGGTGTGACTAGGGTGGGCATTCTAGTTTCTTTATTTCTATGTTTTCTATTTCTTTGTGTTTGGCCGGGTGTGGTTCTCAATCAGAGGCAGCTGTCTATCGTTGTCTCTGATTGAGAATCATACTTAGGTAGCCTTTTTTCCCACCTAGTGGTTTTGTGTGTAGTTGTTTTCTGTTAGTTCCGGTTACCTTACAGAACTGTTCGTTTGTCTTTTGTTATTTTGTTGTGCTGTTCTGGTTAATAAAAAATCATAACACGTACCACCTGCCTTTGGGCACTCCTCATTCTTCATCAGACGAGCGTTACAGAACTCCACACCAAAGGACAAGCCGTGTGGTAGAGAGGACTCGCTTAGGAAGAAGATCCTGGCTGGTAAGGGACCCTGGAGGCAGGCGGGGAGGATGCCGTCCAAGGGAGGAACTGGAGGTCAGCCTAAGGCCGAGCGCAGCCGTTATGAGGAACACGGCTGCAAGGATGCCCGAGAGGCAGCCCCAAAAGATGTTTGGGGGGGACACGGGAGTGTGCCTGAGTCAGGTTGGAGACCTGAGGCAACTCCCTCGTGCTTACGTGGCGAGCATGTGACGGTCACGGCCCGGCTATGGGGTGATGCGCATCGGTGTCTCGGTTGAGCAATTCACAGGCCGGTGTGCTTGGTGCCAGTCGTCCCCATTTTCGCGGGTGGAAGTGGCATCCAGCCAGAATCGGGTTGTGCCAAGCCTTGCGCTCGAACGCCAGTGGCGCCTCACGGCCCAGTGGTATCCGGTGCCTTCGGCCAAGGAAGAAGCCTCCGATGTTCTCCCAGCCTGGTGAGTCCTGGTGCCTTGCCCAGAGCCAGACCTCCTGTGGGTGTCCAGAGACGGCCTCCAGTCCGGAGCCTCTAGAACGGCCTCCAGTCGGAGCCGCCAGCGAGTTCCCAGTCCGGGGCCCGCCAGCGAGGGTGCCCAGTCCGGGGCCCGCAGCGAGGTTGCCCCAGCTCGGGCCCGCAGCGAGGTGGCCCAGATCGGGAACCGCAACGAGGGTGCCGTCCGGGAACCGCAACGCGGGTGCCCAGTTCCGGGGCCCGCTACAAGGGTCCCCAGTCCAGGGTTCGCGGCGAGGTCCCCGCACCAGAGGCGCCACACCAAAGTTGGGGGGTGGCCCAGAGCGGAGGGGGTCTTACGTATCGCACAGAGCCGCAGCCATAAAGGAAGCTCACCGGACCCGCCCCTTGTTAGAGTCAGTTTTCGGCCGGGAGTCCGCACCTTTTGGGGGGGGTACGTCCACACCCTGGCCATAGAGAGGCTTTAATTCTCTATTTTGGTTAGGCCAGGGTGTGACTAGGGTGGGCATTCTAGTTTCTTTATTTCTATTTCTTTGTGTTTGGCCGGGTGTGGTTCTCAATCAGAGGCAGCTGTCTATCGTTGTCTCTGATTGCGAATCATACTTAGGTAGCCTTTTTTCCCACCTGTGTTTGTGTGTAGTTGTTTTCTGTTTGGTTTGGTTACCTTACAGAACTGTTCGTTTGTCTCTTTGTTATTTTTGTTCGTAGTGTTCTGAGTTAATAAAAAAATCATGAACACGTACCACGCTGTGCTTTGGTGCACTCCTCATTCTTTATCAGACGAGCGTTACAACTCTACCTACACTGGCATTCTGTTAAGGCTAGGGTTGATTTCAAGGTTTTACTGCTAACCTACAAAGCATTACATGGGCTTGCTCCTAACTATCTCTCCGATTTGGTCCTGCCATACATACCTACACGTACGCTACGGTTACAAGACGCAGGCCTCCTTATTGTTCCTATAATTTTTAAGCAAACAGCTGGAGGCAGGGCTTTCTCCTACAGAGCTACATTTTTTATGGAATGGTCTGCCTATCCATGTGAGAGACGTAAACTCGGTCTCGACCGTTAAGTCTTTATTGAAGACTCATCTCTTCAGTGGGTCCTATGATTGAGTGTAGTCTGGCCCAGGGGTGTGAAGGTGAACGGAAAGGCACTGGAGCGACGAAACGCCCTTGTCTCTGCCTGGCAGGTTCCCCTCTCTCCACTGGGATTCTCTGCCTCTGATCCTATTACGGGGGCTGAGTCACTGGCTTACTAGTGTTCTTCCATGTCATCCCTAGGAGGGGTGCGTCACTAGAGTGGGTGATATTCCTGTCTGGGTTGGCGCCGCCTCCGATTCGTGCCATGGGGGAGATCTTTGTGGGCTATACTTAGCCTTGTCTCAGGGTAGTTCGTTAGTGGTCTGTGGATATCCCTCTAGTGGTGTGGGGGCTGGCTTTGGCAAAGTGGGTGGGGTCATATCCTGCCTAGTTGGCCCTGCCACAGTCTCCCGACCCCCTCCTGTCTCAGCCTCTAGTATCTATGCTGCAATAGTTTATGTGTCGGGTGGCTAGGGTCAGTCTGTTATATCTGGTGTAATTCTCCTGTCTTATCTGGTGTCCTGTGGGAATTTAAGTATGCTCCCTCTAATTCTCTCGCTCCCTCTCCCTCCCCTCCTGGAGGGCCTGAGCCCTGGGATCATGCCTCAGGACTACCTGGCCTGATGACTCCTTGTCTGTCTCCAGTCCACCTGGTCGTGCTGCTGCTCCAGTTTCAACTGTTCTGCCTGCGGCTATGGAACCCTGACCTGTTCTTCGAACGTGCTACCTTGTCCCGGACCTGCTGTTTCGACTCTCTCTCTCTACCGTGCCTGCGGTCTCAAACTCTGAATGCTCGGCTATGAAAAGCCAACTGACATTTACTCCTGAGGTGCTGACCTGTTGCACCCTCTGTTGCACCCTCTACAACCACTGTGATTATTATTATTTGACCCTGCTGGMCATCTATGAATGTTTGAACATCTTGGCCATGTACTGTTATAATCTCCACCTGGCACTACCAGAAGACGACTGGCCAGCCCTCAGAGCCTGGTTCTTCTCTAGGTTTCTTCCTAGGTTCCTGCCTTTCTGGGGAGTTTGTCCTAGCCACCGTGTTTCTACATCTGCATTGCTTGCRGTTTGGGGTTTTAGGCTGGGTTTCTGTATAGCACTTTGTGACATCGGCTGATGTAAAAAGGGCTTTATAAATAAATAAAGGAAAGGGGGGTACCTAGTCAGTTGTCCAACTGAATGCATTCAACTGAAATGTGTCTTACGCATTTAACKCAACCCCTCTGAATCACAGAGYTGCGGGGGACTGRCTTAARCGAAATTCACATCTTCGGTGCCCGGGGAATGACAGATATTTACCTTATCAGCTCTGGGATTCYATCCAGCAAACTTTCAGTTACTGGCRCAACACTCTAACCACTAGGTTACCAATAKATTTGATTGATTGATTGATTSAATAATCAATTAATTGCATTCATTCTTGCACCATGCGATCAATGATCAGTTCTAAACATGCCTTTTTCTTCTCTATYCTAATGATCTATTTTCCTGCGCGCATATGACAGACAGTTGGTGGTCAGAGCACGTCTCTGGAGCCGTTACTACTGTGAAGTGAGTCCAATTAAACGAGATGGGACGAATGGTATCCTTGTTGTAGGCCTGTACTACCTCGTGAGTACGAAACCATGACAGAAAAGGGGAGGAATTTATTATGCAATGATCATGGAAATTAAATAAATAATAGCCTAGGACATAGATGCCTATTTCTAATTATTTAAAAATTCGAAGATAAACAAAATAGATTTTCACCCTTCTCACTAACGGCAAAGGATTGCATTTTGTTATTAACTTGTTTATCGTTATGAATAAGCCTGTCCATCATATCCCCCATTTGCCCAAAACACTAATATACTTGCCTGCTTGTAATGCAACACTTTAACCACTAGAAACTGTGAGTACACATGGTCTAAYGTTTGCGGGAACATGATTACATTTTAACACCAAGTTCAGTTTTTGTGAATGCCAACTTTTGCGTGAAAACTGGTGCACGCATGTTTTGGGATCTAGTTTGTATGCACGGTTTATAAATGAGGCCCCTGGGCCTTGCACGCAGAGGGGGATTCACTCTGATCTAGAAGATGCTACCTGTTTGGTTARGTTTCAGGTCTGTGAGCAAGAGAAGCCAGCGGTAAAGAAGTAATTGACACCAAGTTTTAATATCTAGGAAATAATATGTCTGTATGTTGAGAATAAGTGTGTAGATGCAATGGTAGAGGATTGAGAGAGCTGGATGGACCCCCCCCAAAAAAGAGTAAACTTGGGAACATGAATTTGCACTCATAGCTAAGACAGATATGCACATACAGTTAAAGGTCATGACTCACACATCACAAAATATAATTTACCACRAGTTATTTACACATAACATTATTCTTTTCTTCAAAACTGATTTCCAAACTTGAAAGCTAATTTGTAAAAAAAAAAAAAAAGAAGTTTTTTTTAAAGGAAGAGTTTGAAGTTCCATACATCTGGACTTGTACCAACAAGTTACAGACATTTTAATCTGCCTACTACAAAAAAAAAGACACATTMGCCGGTGTGAGTGTGATTACAGAGTAGGGTAATGACAGCCCTGATCTGCAGAAAGTCAGGTTGGTGAGTCATAGTCACAGCATTGAAACGGCCTCCCCTCCCCTCTCCTCTCTCAAGGCTGCACTGCCTTGTACAAGAGCTCTGGGCACTGTCCCTGTGACATATGAGCAAAACCTGAAAGTCATKATTTGTGACTGGGGACTATTCTTTAGACTACACGGTTCATGGGTGAGAGACACTCACTCGATCTGCCAAGCAGACTTTATGAACTAATGTCCTTGGCAGGCACAACGTCCTGACAGTGACAGGGTTGGTGAAAGTCAGGTAGAGATAGCCTCCACCCAACATAGCCTTCAAACCTGCATGGCCACAACAAACATGRTACAATCAAGTTATTAAAGAATTATATAGACTCCTCTTGGCTTTCATTTTCAAGATAATTGTTCGAAAACACTTTACATTCAGTATATTTGATTTCATGCCTTACTTTGCACTGTTGTTTGACATGCAGAACACTCTGCACTCAAGAAACCTAATACACTGGTAACAACAAGCTTGAGCTCCTAGATGTGTAATCTTATAAGAAATAAAGACAGCTTTTAAAAGGGATCCAGAGGTATTTTTGTACACTTACATTTTATTGAGTTTTCGTTTACATTCAAGTACAGTGATACACAGTTGTCCCATTGTTTAACACCCAACCAGACCAAAAGTAAAAATGTTTAAAAAAAAAGCCATTGTTGACTGAAGGCAAATGAAATGAACTTGATAGACTGGTCACCGCCAAGAGCATCCTGCACCTTGTAGTGCTTTTTCATCCAACCGTGCATTCGTATTCCCTTTCCAATTACTCTAGACAGGTTAGCTCATTCTATATGAATGTGTCTACAAGAGGATCAAATCCAGTTCAAATGTAAATGTGTGGTTTCAAATCCAGTCTATTATGGTTCAGATTAAATATGGATGCTTTAATTAACCCACCCCTGAGCTCAGGGTGTCGGTTTCCCACCCTGAGCACACAACACGCTCACTGCAGGGATTCTCTTTCTCTTTTGTTAAAGCAGGTTTTTACATCGTTTCTTTCTGAGGCATATCTGTGAAGAAACAGGGGGACTGGCGTGGCAGGAGAGGAGAGCACCATTGCATACACACACACACCAACTGCAGCAAGACCGCCTTTATGTTCTGTCATTCCAAATCCCAGGAACGAGAGAGAGAGAAAGAGAGAGAGGTGCGATTGGCTGTCTGGAAACACAGAGGCTGGGGTTGGCTAGCTACACATAGGTAGGAAAGTTCCATTTGAAAAGAAACAAGACTGTAACAAATGCAAATSGCAGTAAGGACAGAAGAATAAATAAAACATCTCAGAGGCGTGTCTATACAAAGAGATAATGATTTATGAATATAGGCTGGTCAGTCGTTAAAGAATAATACGCCTTTCTGGAAACAACCTGAGAAAGTGTCTGACATTTGAAATATTCAAATTAAGATAAAGCAAGAAAKCCCAAATAGATGACAAGCCTAAAAAATACAATGTTTATTACAGTATACATTTACATAAAGTAAATCATATTTACAAAGGGAGCAGTTTATTGCTGTTCCATTTTTCATCAGAGCTGGGCTATCACTTTGATAAGAATGCTCAGCTACACTAAAACACTGTTCAGGTAAAAGGTGTCAATTTCTCCCTGTTTATCTTCAAGAACTAGACCAACGAGACGAAAACGGAACAATCTCATTCTTCCTCAGTCAATCAAGTTTCTTACTTAGATCTCTATGAAAACTAATGACTATTACATGCAGTGGCAGGACCAATTTGGACCAGTGCACCTATGCTGAACAAAACTATAAATGCAACATGCAACAATTTCTAAGATWTTACTGAGTTACAGTTCATATAAGGAAATCAGTCAATTAAAATAAATTCATTAGGCCCTAATATAGGGATTTCACATGACTGGGCATGTGCGCAGCKACATGACATAGGCCCACACACTGGGGAGCCAGGCCAGGCCAATCYGAATGAGTTACTGCCAAATTCTKTAAAACGACGTTGGAGGCGGCTTATTCAATTCTCTGACAACAGCTTCGGTGGACATTCCTGCAGTCAGCATGCCAATTGCATGCTCCCTCAAAATTTGAGACATCTGTGGCATTGGGTTTTGTGACAAAACTGCACATTTTCGAGTTGGCCGTTTATTGTCCCCAGCACAAGATGCACCTGTGTAATGATCATGCTGTTTGATCAGCTTCCTGATATGTCACACCTGTCAGGTAGATGGATTATCTTGACAAAGGATAGAATTCTCACCAACAGGGATGTTAACAAATTTGTGCACAAAATTTGAGAGAAATAAGCTTTTTGTGTGTATGGAACATTTCTGGGATATTCAGTTAATGAATCATGGGACCAACACTTTACATGTTGCGTTTACATTTTTGTTCAGTGTATTTGGTTACTGTGTTCAAGTTCTGGTGTCTGTGTATCTGTCTTTATGTGTGTGTCTTTCTCTTTGAATATACAGAATGCTTTATGTAATGATATGTTTTAACGAATAGGTCAAACCACAAGAATAAACACCTTCCACAGCCAAGTGACATTTACATTACTCTGCCAGAGTAACTGCCTTGTACTTTCATAGAGGAGTAGCAGTATTGACCAAAATGCAGCGGGTTGTGAATACATATTGATTTAATAGACAAAACGGAAAAACACGACAAACACTTGAATAATTACAAAACAAATAAACGAATGTAGACAGACCTGGACACGAACTTACATACAACGTGAAGAACGCATGAACCAGGAAAACAGACTACATAAAACGAAGAACTAACAAACAAAAACCGGAACAGTCCGTGTGGCGTAACATACAGACACTGACACAGGAGACAATCACCCACAAACAAACAGTGAGAACAACCTACCTTAATATGACTCTCAATTAGAGGAAAACGCAAACACCTGCCTCTAATTAAGAGCCATACCAGGCAACCCAAAACCAACATAGAAACAGCAAACATAGACTGCCCACCCAAAACTCACGCCCTGACCATCACACACATACAAAAACAACAGAAAACAGGTCAGGAACGTGACAGCCTGTACTGTATCGTGACACAAAACCCCCCATTGACTTTAAATGGTGGGAGGAAACTTAGCAGATAAAGAACTCTCAACCCATAGTTCTGTGTGTATGACTGGTTGTCACATACCTGTGTGTGCTGTCAAACAACTCATTGACAGCAAAAAACTCATTATCATTCATTGGATAAAAAAAACACCATCAGCTCAATGTATTCATCGGAGGGTTCAGAAAAATAAATACTAGTGACAAAAACAAAGCTAAGAAGCGGGTAAAAACGGGCTGTGTTACAGTTAACATAAAATGTCACTTGTTCATTCATGTTTCGAAAAACATAGTTTTGTCTTTTTTTGGTTTAAACTACAAAAGGCCAAATTATTAAAACATTTGAAAAGTGGAATATAGCAAATAGCAAAACTCAGTAGCACAGCCCTGAAGCACACACATTTTCCCTCCAAAACCAAAAGAATGRCTTTGCCCACAAAAACATTCCCWCCTTTTTTWTCTTCTCCCCTGAATATTTGCTGCGTGTTGGATCTTGTCATTGCTGTCTTCACATTAAGTTCTTACGAGCAGATCTTGTAGAGGTAAAGACAGGAAAGAAAAGGGGGGGGAAAAGCATTCCTTGGGATCAAGCAGACACCTGTCTGTGGTAARGTCAGATTTACGAACCTGTGTCCGTCAGGTGTTTGAAGGATTCAGACGATACTTGCCCGTTCGCCTTGATGAGTGTACTCAGTGAGGAGTGACCAAGTGACTAAGACCTACAGTCCCGTGGGACTCCAGTGTATTACACCACTAAATCCTCCTCCAGTTTCTCACCATCGCTCAAGTCTATGATGCGAGTCATTTCCCAGGGAACGTGTGGAGAAACTGATGTAAGCAATGACATTCCTCTGTTTTGCAAAAGAGGAAGAGTCAGCATCCCAGGGACTGTTGGAAGCTGTTTACCTTAGCCAATGGGATGGATGGAGAGGAGGGAWGGTGTGRGAAGGAAAATAAGCCCATACAGACAGATAGATTGGATAGATGTGTTGGAGCTTTCTGGTCCAATCCAAGCCCAAGGACACCACCATTTTCAAAGGAGATGACCATGTCTGATGTGTGAGTGTTAGGGACGGGGGTGATGTTGTGACCCCTGGGGTTATATGGACTTTGTGATGAATAGCTTGTTTGGCTGGACAGACCTGGGGGAGGTTTCCACCTGWGTGGTCTTCCCGACTGCAGAGATTGATCTTGAGGGGAATAATTGGCTGATTCTTTGGGCTGATAGCTCCTGTGGGGAAGAAGAAACTCATAGCTTACCACTGAGCGCTACTTACAACCACAAGAACAAGTTCGGAAGTTGAATATCTTGTTTTCAATCAGCCCTCATCTGAAAGTCCTCTTAGGTGAACATTGGTAATAGTTAGGCTATACAGTATCTACTGGCTTTTGTTCTACTTCAACTCCCAAAATGCTAATAGGCCTAAATCAAATAACAGCAATGAGGACCTTTGCCTTACTTGTTCATTCAGATGAAAGATGGATACACTGATTTACTGTAGCTATGCCAGACTCGGACTTGGTGCTCACTGATTTACTGTAGCTATGCCAGACTCGGACTTGGTGCACACTCCCTACGTATAAAGTCAACATTCTTATCTGAAAGGCCTTTCAGGTAAAATGTGTGTGATACGGAGTGGCACCACAGAACAGTAGCTATAGCCTCAAACGCAATGCAGTAAAAATGTCCTCAACAAGGAAATGTTTGTCCCAGGTCAGTGGAGACAGCCTTGATAACGGCTGTTACAACAGAGGGTAATGCTAGCCTGCGTTGCCTGACAACGCAAACAACTTCAGGATAATATAGAGAGTTATCAAAGAGCGGCTTACCAGCTTTCCTCGAGGCACTCTTCTAGTATGACGAGTTGCCCCTGAAACAGAACATAAAATAAAATAGTGGCGATTAGTGTAATGATGACCTCYCTTTGAAGGGATTTGAGAAAACAAGACGCCTCGTTGTGGGGATGATAACTTCTCTCTGACAACCTGAATGACTTGATTTTAGTTCATATATCCACGACAGCAACAAATATAAAGCAGGCAGCTATTATTTAAAAATAATTGTGTCTCCTAATTTCTTTGATGGAAACCCCATAGGTAGCTCTTTACACTTGTACCCATATACAGGTTGAAATGGGCAGATTTGGACACTGATAAGCGCCTAAATTGTAACTGTGACTGACAGCGGTTCTGAACTTGAGCACACCGAGTYTCAAGATGTTGGCCCCATCCCTCCCTGTACCCGGGCAATTTGAGCAAATGTTTRGTTGTCTGAGTGAGGGAAATGCCGTAAATAAAGAGGACTCAAAGTATTTTGAAAGATGAGACGTTGAGGATTATAATAAATATCGCTTTTATGCCATACAAGCAAGCCTAACACTTCACATTTCCATATCATAAAAGAGTACGTTGTCAACGTTTATGATCACCATGCGTGATGTTCAGTTACAAGATGACATGGCGTCATACCCTGTGTTGTTCTGAACAACTACAAGTCTGCTTGCTCTAGGTCCTCAACAACACAGCTATGAGAGCTTGAAATAGCACCTTATTGTTGAAGACTCTTCTTTGAGTCATAAAATTGCATTGAAATTGCTTAGGAACTGTGGACACTTTGTAGAGGTGTGAAGCCACATGGAGACACCAGTTAGACCTCACTCAAACCCTTCTCATTTCTTGTCTTATGTTGGTACCTACCCCAAATTTGAATATACTTATCATGTTAGTTAATGTATCCAGAGTATTTTACGATTTCGTTATCAACAAATGCGGCGAAAGGTACAGCAAAWGTAAAATTCACATACAATCAACGGTGTAAAGTTAAGATTCCGTCTAGTGTCAGATTAACTGTTTTGTCCTCGCCTTTAGTCTAAGAATTTCCCCAAAATGTCCAAACTGTTTCCTTTTAATTGCTACCATGGTTATACATATGGTTTTCATATTTCTTCTGTAAAAACATTTATATTTAGCCCTATCCATATAGGCTAATTCCTACGAGTTTAAATGGTTAATGAACAACCCTAATGCCCTGACGAATACGAGCAGTGTTGGTAGGTACTGTAACCTTCGTAATGCTGTGATCTCATCTCAGAAAGCATCTAGCCTAGTTTTGTGCCATTGATAAGAACAGTAGACATAACAATGGGGACAAACACAGGAAGAGGATGACTCAATAACTACAATATCAACAATGGGTACRTGGCAGTTTCACTTTGATCCTGCAGGTATGCCCGTGTACTATGGCTGAWTTACGGCATGTCTCCAGAAAATATGAGTACTTCCGTAAGGAATGTCCCTCAGGACAAACCGTGTCGAGGAAACTTTAAGTCATAGTGGAAGGTAAGCGAGGACAGATGGAACCAAGTGGAAGAGAGGAATGTAGAGTAAGAATGTTAGAAAGAGTGAAAGACAGTAACAMACAGAAGAGGCGAGAAGAAGAGGGAGATGGACAGAAAGAGAGCAAGAGACCTGTGCAGACACGACGGTGACATTCCAACCATGCTCTCAACTCAGCCTCTCCCSTATCACCAGTGACTACCATGGAAAGGGGGAAAATCCAAGTGATGGCAATAAAGAAGAGCATAACTTCCCCTTATCTAARCATTGCTCCACTGACTCAATCTCGGTCCACCTCTCTAGTCCATCAAAAACGTACCCGAAATCTGAGGAGAGAGATGCTGCTTATAAACAGAGCAAGGTGACTGCGGACAATAGTTTGGTTAAACAGTACAAATATGACTTACGCAGATCGATCAAGATGGCGAAACACAAGTATAGGGACAAAGGGGAGGAGCAATTCAGCAGGTCGGACACAAGGCGTATGTGACAGGGGCTCCTAACGATCATGGACTGCAAAAAGAAAGCCAGCCACATCACGGTCACCAACGCCACTCTACCGGATGAGCTAAACACCTTTTTCTCAAGATACGAGCACAATGACCCTGAGCTGCCATTCAAGTGTGTTAACCCTCGCAAGGCTGCTGGCCCAGACGGCATCTCTAGCAGTGCCCTCAGAGCATGTGCAGACCAGCTGGCTGTTGTGTTCTGACATTTTCAATCTCTCCCTAGCTCCGGCCTCTATACCCACCTGCTTCGAGATGTCCACTATCATTCTGTGCCCAAGAAAGGGAAAGTAATTGAGCTGAATGACTACAGACTACAGTAGCACTCACTTCTGTCATCAGGAAGTACTTTGAGAGGCTAGTCAAATACCATATCACCTCTTCCTTCCCCGACACACCGTCCCTCTCCAATTAGCCTACCGCCCTGACAGATCCACGGACGACATAATCGCTATTGCACTGCACACCGCCCTTACCCACCTGGACAAAAGGAATGCAAATGTGACTCATTTCAGGAAACTAGGCATATGTCGCGCGTCACTACTCCACAAGAAAGCCATTTGAACGCAGTTAACTTTTTTTTAAAATCAAAATGCATTTCTTTTGGCAGAAGTGCCTTCTGGAACATGTGAACATTCATGTGCCTTAATTACAAACTTATATGCAATCTGTAAATATYAATAAAATTGTTAAATTACGAGCCAATTGGTTTAGCCACAGAAAAAGACAGGAACCTTCCCGCTAGCCATAATTGGCTGAGATAATGGGTGGGCTGGACATGTCGAGAGATGAGTTCAGATTGGTCTGCCATGTAGSACGATTCTGTCTATTTGAGCTGGTCAGTATGTGTAGGTAATCCTMTCTAATGCAGATTTTTTGAAAGATGTCACGTAGTAGAACTGCAAAAGGTGTTGCTCTCCACTTTCTGGAGGACCGAGTTTTGAAATCAGTGGAATGCATGGTGGAATTAGAGTATGATACAGTAGCTAAGGAGATGGAGAAAATTCTGGCGTTTGATTGCAATAATGCAGACGGAGTTGAAAAGAGAACACCCTGAAGGCTGTTGTATAAAACACCTGTCTCCGGATTACATCTTCAAACTAAGGGCAACCATGGCATCCGTGACTGAGAGGGAGAAGCGTCCATTAATGTATACAGGTAGTAAACTAGCAACATTTTCAGATATTACACATTTCTAATTTTGTCAGAAAGTTGTTTTCATTTCAAGTTAAAGTGTACTGTTAGCTAGCTAGTTAACYTTAGCTGGCTGGCTCGCGAGCTAACGWTACGTGTATGATCTGTGTAGTAATATTATTTGTATCTCAGGGCTATTTGCATTGGTAGTTATAGCCTAATGTTAGCTAGCTAGCTAACATTGAACCTGGTTGGTTAGCTACCTGRAGATTCATGCAAGGTAGTAACGTTATGAGTTGGGATTATGGTTCATTGTTTAGCTAGCTAGCTACATGTCTAAACAAAAGACTCCGCTTTGCAAGTAACCATTTCAATAGAATGTTCYTGTTACTGCAACAACTGTCGATAGACGTAGCMGGTAAATTCACTCTGGCTATCTACTCCGATTTCAGAGCACTCGTCTSAGCGTGCCAGAGAGCAGAATAACAGACAAATTTACGAACGCTCAACACCTGTTCAATATGGCCGGTGTCAGTAAACGTTGGCAAAAAAAGCTTAATTAAATTGTTGCCAGAAGCACAGTTGCAGTCACCAACATAAAAACAGCCTAACCAGCTCTGCTGTGGTGAGTAAAATGGTCAGAGTGAGCTGTTCCCTCATTTGTGTCTGGAAGTAGCTAGCAAGCTAGCCAACGTTAGTCAGTTAGTTTGGGTGCTTGACTGTTGTTGTTGTTAGGTCAGAACGTTCAGATCAACCCTACTCCTAGGCCAGAGCGTCCAGTATGCGCTCTGAACGCTCCGAGAGCAAAACGCTCGGAATTTACGAACGGACAATGTGACAACACTCTAAATTTACGAACGCCCAGAGCGCACTCTGAGCAAGCTCTGGCACTCCAGATTGAATTTATGAACACACCCGTAGTATAAACCAGCCTTTACTCTTGAAATCTTTTGTTGTTTACATCATGGCCTCACATGTGAATACTTAAAGAGCTAGGTGGGGCTGAAGCTTAAGAGGGTGTGAACGATGCTGAATTGMTGTAGACAAAGAAGAGCTCTCCAGTAGGTGTACCAAAACATTCAAGGGCCATTTTCTCCAAAGTGAGGTTACAAGTTTATCAACTTTCAWAGCAGAATTACTTTCCCATTGTTCCTCAACTGTAGTGTATGATATACCATTTCGTAGCTCTGAGTCTCTACTTTTATCTAATGTAAAAAACACAAATTTCTAATTTTGCTACATAAGATTGAGCCAGTTGGTCACATATGTGAGGATGCTGTTCATCGACCAGAGCTCGGCCTTCAATACCATAGTGCCCTATAAGCTCATTACAAAGCTCACACCCCTGGGTCTGAACTCCTCCCTATGCAACTGGGTCCTGTGAAGGGGGAAAGTGCCTTAGAGGTGAAAGACCGTGTCACGCTGAAGTGTACCTCAGTCTCCCTCCCTGCTGCCACCTACACCTGGAAGTTCAATGGGACGCTGTTTCTACCCTCAGACCATCAGACTGCTGAACAGCCACCACTAGTCACCTGCTACTTAATTGATTTATTAATCACTGCCACAGTTGTTATTATGTATATAGTGCTATTTCTATTGTTGTTTTGTATTATCATTTCCATTATTTTATTTCTCTTAGTCCTGCATGTTGGAGCTCTAAGACTAAGATTTTCACTGTACCCTACAATCACACCTGCAACACTGTACATGATTATTAAATAGGCTGAATCTGAAGTGAGGAGAGGGGCTTAAGCTCGGCTGGAAGTGTCCGTTCCACTGCCCGGGGCCACCACGCCCCGACAGCTTGTTATCTTAAGGTGATTCAGAGAGGGGCGAAAAGAGGCGGACCKCCCTGTTGAGATGGAATCTTCCTCTCCTGAGTGCGAGGCTAGAGAGAGTGTTGGAATGTGGTCCGACTGTGTTTTCAAAATACTGAAACCCATAGCGTTGATCCAGGCTGACAAGGCCAGGCAGAATGAGGAGAGCGAGACAGAATAAATACATGCAGGTCTTTGGCAGTGGTTTATCTGTGACGTATCACAGTTATCTACTGTACACATGTCATGGTATATCAACAGAATCATATCTTAGTTGTTTTAATCAATCTTGGATACTCTGTAAAAGTGTCCAGTAACGTATATCAGAACATGGTTAAACAAATTCAGTGTACACCCAAGACATGCATCTATCTATATCCTCTACCGGAGAAAATAATATGCTCCCTATAAAGACAGMGCCCTTTTCCAGAAACCTACACTATCGGCACCTGTAATCGCTAATCCCCCCCATTTTACATAGGGGCCTGGCCTGCTGTGCACCAATTTGCCAGTCACCTATCACACTAATCAGGAACAGTATGGTGTTTGGGGCTTTGAACCTGCCAGTCCCTCTCTCATRTAAAACAGGTGTGCGTCTGTGTGAACCCAGCTGTGCACACAGGGTTGTGTAAACGTAACCAGCCAGGCCTACTTTTAACGCCACACTGCATTCCCCTTGTTCACCGGCTGTAAACACGACAATGAAGTGAACTCAAGTAAAATGTTGTATCTTTTGCTTTTTAGCAGCTTGTTAGTTATCCAGTAGGAAGTCTGCACTTTGGGGGAAATGCGTGTTATGCTGGTTGGTTATCTGGAGGCTCATCTTCCTGACTGGAGGAAGGCGGTTGGTCTTTGCATCAGAAATCCCTGTAACTTTATTTCCCTTTCCTTGTTGTGAACCTTTACGCACACCTCCGTTCTTTATTTTCTACTGGCCACAAACACAAAAAGCTGATGTACGTAATACTACTTTGTACGACGTCTACTAATGAAACAAAAACTATTTCAAGGAATGTATCTGCAGGCACACTCTGGAAATCGGCCAGGTAAATGGGAAATATTAAGTGAGCAATCCCAATAGTTCATCTTCACTTATAGAGTTCCTGTTTTTCCATTGACAACCTTACAAGAATTGCCTGCCAATGATCCAAACCTGACATTCTTAGTCAATGGACCTCCAGGAGTGCSAACGCCGTCAAGGAACAATAGCCTCAAATATCAATTTTGAGTTTGTCAGATTATGATAATGAGGAGCAGGGAGACAAACTCTGAACCTTGGAGCGGTGGTTGTAGACCGTGCTCTGCAGGTACAGTATGCTTGACCTCCAGTGATCTCTGTCCCACCAGGTCACTTTGTCTGCTCTGCCTGACAACACTCTTATTAGCGAGGAAGGGGAGAGGAATGAGAACGTGAACGAGTACTACAACAAGAGRTCCAATGAGAAAAAGGGTTTTGACGACAAAACTGTGAGCAATGACACCTGTGGTATATTTCTCTCTTTCTGGTTTGTTCAGAAGGGGTGTTATCATAGATTTCTGTTGCCAAATGCTGGAATGTGCGAGGCGTGTCAGCCCGTGTCTGCCTTGACTAAACTGTTTGTTCTTTGCTTGAAGATAACGATTCCTGCATCCACTGGCAGGCAACTCAGAGGATGTGGTCGTTTGCATCACTTTCACTTTGGTGATAGGATTGATCAGAAATGACACTTTGGAGTTCCATATGAAACCTTGCTGTAAATCCCCCAAAATCAGTGTCTTTATCTGTGTTGAGTCAAATGAAAAGCTACAAAGAGTTTGCTAAAATAGGGCTTTGGAAGTGCAGAGAATTTGACCMCTACGAACATAGTGAAGATGCTTGGTAACAACCGGGTGTACAAGTTCTAGGATGCCAAAGAATGAGAGGAATGAAGCGAGGACTGGAGATTCACAGGAAGGGCACTTAGAGACGGTGAAGAATTGTGTACAATTACACACAACAGCTGTGTCTGCAAAGCCATACAGTCTTTTATGGAATAGCATAAGTGGATCAAAGGTAAAACCAAGAAAACTCACTGTCTTTTTTTCCGTCTCATGTGGAGGACAACACCGATGATGGCCCCTAGGGCGATGATSACGCCGATGATGATCCCAGTGATCTGCCCGCCCGACAGACCATTATCCAGTGTTCCCTCCTCTGAGGAATCACAAGAACAATCTATCGTTTATCATCATCATCGTCATCATCAGAACATCTCAAAGTAATGCAACGGTTTCATCTGAGATAAATGTGTACAGTGCTACCGTACATGATTTATGAGTAGAATATCCCAACACAAGTTAGGGTGAGYAGACATCCTAAGAACCATGGTGCCAAATGATGGWATACTCTTATAGCCTCCACTATCAAACCTTTGACAGACAGCTTGTGGGCAACGGCATTGCTCAACCCGGTGACGGCGTTGCTGGCTTCACAAGTATAAATCCCAGTGTTCTTGTACACAGCGGCTTCGATGATGTACTCGGCTGTCATCACGTCGGTCAGCGTCCCGTTGAACTTCCAGGTGTAGYTGGCAGCAGGGAGGGAGACTGAGGTACACTTCAGCGTGACACGGTCTTTCACCTCTACGGCACTATCCCCCTTCACCGACACAGCCTCAGGACCAACTGAGACACAGGAAAGGAGAATTTATACCTGAAATTCACCTGGCCATTCTGACCTCAATAATACTACACTGTAGCATTCAGACAGTTTATCGTGGATTTGGGTGAAACACAAGGCTTTTCTTTTTGGATACTGTAACATTATGAATATACAACCAAATATAAAAGCTAACTTCATMTATTGGTGTTAATGGTCAGTATAGAGGTCAGGAGGCATATACTCACAGTTGACTCCTATCTTGAGACTGGCAGAGTCTGTGTTCACAGCATTGGTCAGCTTGCACTGGTACTCCCCACTGTCCTCCTTCTGCACTGGCTTGATCGTGACCGAGCTCTTGTCTGGCGAGACCACGACCCTGTTGCTAGGAGACAGTGCCACGCCATTCTTCAGCCACACTCGGGTGCCGGCGGTGCCGGCACTTGCCTGGCAGCTCAGGGTGGCRGTACTGTTACCTGCAACGAGCGTTCCATTGGGGCCTGTGATCTTAGTGCCGGATATGGCCTCTACAAACACAGAGGACAAATGGAGTTAGGGTTTACACGGACCAGATGATAACACTGAGAGACCGCTTGTTTCACTCACAACTACAGAGTGCTAGACCAACAAAGTATTTAGAATATATGAAGATTGATGAACTCTTCATTCGATTTTAGTTGGATGGATTTAACGATGCCTACTAAATTGGAAGACATTGTACTTTCATTGTACCTTACTGACATTACATCTGAACTCCGGGCACACACTGGTTGAATCAACGTTGTTTCCACGTCATGTCAAGGAAATTACGTTGAACCAACATGGAATAGACGTTGATTTGACGTCTGTGGGTAGCTACTATACAATATCACTGTACAGCTTATACCAGGCCATGTTTCCATAAAATGTGACATCAAATAGAATGTTATTTTACAATGAGTTTTTTAATGGGCTGATGTACCAAAAACTTCACGACCAAGCAAAACCAAATGACCTACATGAATAGATAATGCAATTAACATGCTCACTGTCATGCTAGACCACTTGAAAGTGAGACTAAGGCCAAGTTTGTTTTTGTTTTGGACCAGTTGAACAGGTGGAACAGGAGAAACCACTGTCTTGTTAATCTTGATGTCTTCTTTCCAGACTAATAAGTGTTGGAAAACAAATGCCAAGATAATATATTTTAAACACAAAGTTCATGGCCCTCAATGGTGACTCATAACTGCCTAATCAATACTTTGGCCAATAAGTGTTAGGCTTGAAGGCAAACATTTTCAGAGGCAAATTCTTATTTCCTCAGCTTTGGTCAGTCATTAAAAGTAAAATGTGTCACTATGATTCGTGACGGAATAATTGGGCTTGAAGTCACTACTGTTTACCAAGTAGAGGGGAGCATTCATAGAACGACTGAAATGACTGCTAATGGGCAAGCATCACCCCCCCCCACATCCCACAATCTCTCTTCCTTTGAAAAAGAACKACACACGACTCAAAGACTCCAGGTATTTTGAAAGACCATCCCCCCAACCGAGCAGGTTTTAGTCACTCACAACATGGTAGACTGTCTGTCTCCCGTTGTAAACAGTTTCAGTACACACCGAGGGCCATGCACTCGTTGTACTGTATTGGTATSCAGCACATATTTCACAAGCTTTAAAAACCTACAAGGGAACGTACACAGTTGCCATGATACGAGGTCACTGGGTTTGAAACTTGTACCGTAGGCTTAAAAATCATATGGAATCCATTCCGTGTTCGGTGTTATGCCTTCTGGGTGCGAAGCCAAGAAACAGGTTTCAGTCTGTCTGTTCATGGTATTAGCTTAATAAGGATGATACCATCTCTTTGAGGCAGGGCTGGAGGACTAACGACACATTCTTTATCTTACAGATACAGAAACTGTCTCAAAAGGGATGATTTGGCTGTAACAAACCTTTTCAATTAAATATTCACCATTAAATGGAGAACGGGTAATAACAACTTCCTTGTAATTAGTTAAACAAGATCAAGTCAGTCTATAAGTCTAATAAAATCAAATGAGTTCAGCATCTGAAAAACATGTTACTGACAAGAACCAGAATACTGTAGCTCAAKTGAACGCAACAACCAGTTTCCCTACTTTGCTTTCTATTAGAGTAAGATTTGACTCTCTAGGTCTTTACCAGTGCCATGGTTTACCATGGGTCTCCTTTGTATTTGCTAAKGCACCCTTCCTATCCATGTACAAAACTGTGATTTCCCATTGGCTCTTGTGGATCTTCTACTCACCTACTACAGTGAACTTGGCTGTGGTGGATTCCAGGTATCGCAAGGTTTTGGCATTGCTGGCCATGCAGGAGTAGTTTCCACTCTGTGCCTCGGCAATGTTGTCCAGTACCAGCTTGGGGCCCATCACATTGAGCGGGACTCCATTGTGGATCCACTGAATCACAGCCGCAGGGCTAGACTGGGCTGAGCAGGTCAATGTAATGTTGGAACCCTTCTTTTGGACCTCAGCCGTGGGGGTGACTGTCATGGCGATGTTTTCTGGCCCATCTGCAAATATATTGGAGTTAGGTCCATTTTTAAAAATTTTAAATGTAGGCTTAGGCCTAAGGCTGCAAACTACAATGTAGCAGCTCATTAAAATCTTAACAAAAACAAGCCATGCTTGGTCTATCCCCTCCCAGGTGCTCTACTCAGATGGGCTTTGATGAAATGTGGATCTTATCTGACCTGCATTTTCCTGTCACCTGCATTATACCACCCTGAGCTGGCTGGCTGATTTAGATCAGCAGCCTCTACCTGTTACAATATAGAAAATGGCTGGCATGACTTATTCTAAAGCCGTCACACAAACYAATTGATCTACTGCTCAATATCATATCTACGTGTTGATAAAATTGAGAAAGAAAATGTTGCCGTGATTTCAACTCTCTTGAAAAGGGTAAATCAGCATAACCATCGGACCACAGGCATGGTGTAAACAGGCGAGTTGGGTTTGGGTGTAGAAACGCCTACTGGGAGTGTCCCAAGTCACACAAAGCCTCCTAAGACTCTAAACTAGACGCCACCTGAACCTTTCAGATAGCCTTGCGGAGACGTGAGCGGAATCAATGGATAAGAATATTAGCCTGGTCCCAGATCTGTTTGTGCTGTCTTRCTAACAATGACCATAGGAGTAGGAGACAGCTCAAACAGATGTGAGACCAGGCTATAAGAACATAGGTACTTACAGCTGACAGTGAGGTTGAAGGGGGCACTGCTATCGCTCTCTAATTTGTTGGAGGCTGTGCAGTAGATGGGTCCGACCAGATCCTTCCTGAACACTCCAGCCACAGTTAGCACTGTTTCGTTTGCACTCAACGTCACATGATTCCCGTCGGCGACCAGTGGCGCGGTGCCGTTGAGCCACTTGTACATGAGGAAGGAGCCTTTGGCCGAACAGGTCAAGACCACAGTGCTGTTGAACTCGACCGCTTCATTCAGGTTGGACTTGATGGTCACGACGGTGACCGGTTCTGAAGAGGGGAGGGAGGAGGTAYAGGAGGGTGAATGGGAGGACGAGGTGATGGCAAAGAGGGCATGGGGTGTCAGGGTAATTGTTATCAGTGCTTGAGTTTTGAGGCAGAGGGAGGGGAGAGTGGCATATAATGAACCTTTACTCTAAGGCTAAGGGGGAAGGGAGCGAAAGCATTAAACTAATGAAAAGTCAACCACAGTTTGGCAGCAAAGGCTTTCTGAACATGTTGTGAACTGAACAAGTGCTCATTCAATGGCTGTGATGTCGTAAAATAAATTGCAGTTTAACTGACCAAAAATACACAGGGGTCATTCTAATCTGACCTAACAAAATGGTATATGACCTCTTACTGGTTTTACACTTTGCCATAAACCTGAATGTCCAGTTTACTTGTAAACTATTTCCCTAGTTCTGACTCGTCATTGTCATCCTTCACGCTTTGAATATGCGACGCAGCATGCAAATGGGGGCGGATGACGGACGTTATTACTTTAAAGGAGAAGCATTTGAAAGTTACAAAAATAAAAAACGTTTTTGCATCCAAATGCATTTGTTGTGGGGGCAGAAATGCCTTCTGTAACATGTGAACTTTCATGTGCCTTAATTACAAACCGGTATGTGAAAAATAAATACTAATCCAAATGTTAAATGCTGCTGTAGCCTTTCCTGTTTTATACTTTTCCTGCGCTAGCTTATACAGCCATGTCATTCATATTATTTATATATATTTATTTTTTAATTGAACCTTTATTTATCGCAGTGCTATAGCCTATGTCCCCCCCCCCCCTCTTTCCTTTCAGAACCATAGTTCATGTCAGTTCTCAGTGGACATGAGTCTCAGTTATCTGAACCATGAGTGGTCAGCTGTGTGTGAATGTGGCTATCTTTTTCCATGAAACCCTTCTTAACCTGGACATCCGCCTCATCCTTGTTCTGGCCGGACATGCTGTAGCGATTGCTACCGGTCTTAAGCCAGCACCTAAGGTTTCTTATTACATTCATGGTCCTTTGATTCTCTACAACCATACCCCTATTTTTTCGGTGTTGTTGTCACAGAGGAAGTTGACAGAGTTTTGAAATCAGTGTAATGCCTGTTCTCATAGACTAGACGTAACACAGTAAACATACACCCGGGACACTAAAATTAGTATGATATGTTACATTTGGTATGGTTACATAAGGCAGAAGGTTACTTAAGGTAAAAKATGTAATTAGGGTGGATGGGTGGGCGTATAATGTGAACATCTAGCAACCTGAAGGTTGCGTGCTCGAATCTCATTACGGACAACTTTAGAATTTGAGTTAATTAGCAACTACATGCTACTTTTTTTTAGCTACTTAGCATGTTCGCTAATCCTTCCCCCAACCTTAACTTTTTAACCTAACTCCTAACCTTAACCCCTAGCCTTGCAATTCGTAACATATCATACAAATTGTAATTCTTAACACGTCATATCAAAAAACAGAATGTAGCTAAGCACAGGCAAAATCCTAGAGGAAAACCTGGTTCAGTCTGCTTTCCACCAGACACTGGGAGACTAATTCAACTTTCAGCAGGACAATAACCTAAAACACATAGCCAAATCTACACTGGAGTTGCTTACCAAGYAGACAGTGAATGTTCCCGAGTGGCCGAGTTACAGTTTTGACTTAAATCTACTGGAAAATCTATGGCAAGACCTGGAAAAGATTGTCTAGAAATGATCAAKAACAAATTTGACAGAGCTTGAAGAATTTTGAAAAGAGTAATGGGCAAATATTGTACAATCCAGGTGTGGAAAGCTCTTAGAGACTTACCCAGGAAGACTCACAGCTGTAATACAGTAGCTGCCAAAGGTGCTTCTACAAAGTATTGACTCAAGGGTGAGAATACTAATGTAAATTAGGTATTTCTGCATTTCATTTTAAATAAATGTGCATTTTTTTATTTCTAAAAACATGATTTACACTTTGTCATTATGTGGTATTGTGTGTAGATGGGTGAGAGAAAAAATATTCAGGCTGTAACACAACAAAATGTGATATAAGTCAAGGAGTATGAATACTTTCTGAAGGCACTGCGGTGTAGGTGTCTAGCTGAGATATGGCAAAGCTCATTTGGAATATTGGCATGGATAAGCATTAATCCATGAAATGTCTTGTGCCATCACAGCCACACACATTACTAAAGATAGGCCTAGGTCTGTAGCAATACAGTATAARGCCAGTGACATAACTCCATCCCATATTTCTAGAGCATGGTAGTAGGTTAGAATGTTCGTTTTCCAAGCAACAGGGCCACACCCTAAAGYTGGATATAATTCAAAACCCTGCACATATAGGCCTCGAAGCACATTTCTGTTTATTTCTCACTTTGATCGTTTTTGCATTTTTACCTATTTAAAAAAAAAACTAGTTTGAATCATTATTAGGGAAATATACATCAAAATGTATTTGTGGAGTAGGGCCTACTTGGGAATAAATAGAGTAGCCGAAAACAGTTGGTTGTAAATAACAAAGTTGATTTTGGAAAACATATGCCAAAATGTGTAGGCTACTTCGGGACATTTACGCATTCAATTAACCACTTTTATGCACAATCAACGTCTTACTCACCTAGAACTTTGAGCGCCGTTACACCTGTGCYCTGTACTGCAGCACTTGTGACCATGGTCACCGCATAGTCCCCGCTATCCTTCGCGGTCAAGGGTCCCAGCTTCAATACACCGGTGGATGAATTCAGTGACACTCTTCCTGCGTAGCCAGCGCCAACTGTCTCTCCTTTGGGCGCAGAAGTGACAACAGGTACAAGTCCACTACCACCGTTGAAATTCCAAGATACTGTGATAAAGTCGCCTACATCTGTGGGCATGATGAGGGTTTTGAACGTGACGTTCTTTCCCTGTACTCCCTCCAACGGGCCTGCTGGAAGTACGCTCTGCCCGTTGCAGCATCCTGAGAGAAACCGGTTTGAAAACAGGTGTTCACTTCAACATATAAGTCTGTGATATACATCAAGAAGGAAGCAAGCTATATGCAATGCACTAGTAAAAACTATAAATACATGTTTGTAATGTTAGCCTATATTATTGGCCTAAAAAAGGCATTCTACTAGAACCACGTCAATGCGCCTTAAGATTGCGCCTCCAAAACCTAACCCACCCAACACATCTCCAAACATTTTGTTTTCTTCGGTCCACTATTACATGTAGGGCTAACAATAATTTATATATTCATTAATCTTACCAACTGCTGACAGCAAAATGACAAGCGACCTAAAATTAAACAAATCCATCCCAGATGTCTGGAACCCTTCTTGCGACAGAGAATAATGCGGGCTACCTGTCGCTTTTACAAACTGAATGAGTACACTCCTTTGTGGTACACACCCAGTAAAGGTGTCAACATCAGAAAACCCGCCTCTTAGAATGGATTGCAACCCATTCACATACTACACTKTATTTTGACATACTACCAACTATTGCTACTGCGGAGAATGAKAAAAATCGAAGAAATTATGTCTAGTTCTGTGCCCAAAATATTTCAAACAGCCTAACAATTTATGACAAGTCATCATATCTGCTCATAGAATGGTACGGCTACTATTACTGTGAATTTAGAAATTCAACTATTTAAGAAAAACTAAATACAATTTACTGCTTGAGAAGTAGGAATTACTTTACTTTTCCACCATGGGAAACAATTTAAAAGAAAAAATATCAATTTATTTTTTCAAAAGATATTCAACCCAAACCCTAAAAAACATTGGAGGGTGGTCTAATGTAATTGTTTAAGGTAAACGTTTGATTTTGCCATCTGCCTTGACAGTGCTGACACCCAGTGGAATAAGCTAGACAAGGTTTCATCTTGACAGTTCAGTTGTACTGTGGGCACAATGTTTGTGTCTTCCTTAGGCAGACGGTTTGCCTCCCACATGAACCATGTTTCTAGGTCTGGAATTTATGAGACCAGGTCTTGGAGGCAGAATATCAGACAGAAGTAAAGAAAAATAAAGTCTGGACAATTGAGCATCTATTCTATTCCACCGTAGATCTTTGAGACATGGTAAATCGTTGAGATATCTCATGACCTGTATAGATGTGCCAATACAGTGCACGGCATCCTGTGTGACCACCAACACCACAGGTAGAGACAGTGGGAACTGGAATATTCAATGTACAGTACTAGTCAAAAGTTTGGACACACCTACTCATTCAAGGGTTTTTCTTTATTTCTACTATTTTCTACATTGTACAATAATAGTGAATACATCAAAACTATGAAATAACACATATGGAATCATGCAGTAAGCAAAAAAGTGTTAAAATCAAAATATATTTTAGATTCTTCAAAGTAGCCACCCTTTGCCTTGATAACAGCTTTGCACACTCTTGGCATTCTCTCAACCAGCTTCACCTGGAATGCTTTTCCAACAGACTTGAAGGAGATCTAACATATGCTGAGCACTTGTTGGCTGCTTTTCCTTCACTCTGCGGTCCAACTCATCCCAAACCATCTCAATTGGGGTGAGGTCGGGTGATTGTGGAGGCGAGGTTCATTCGCTTTGAGGCATACACTGGCGATCACCAAAATCACTCTCTCCTTTGGTAAAATAGCCCTTACACAGCGCTGGATGTTGTGTTGGTCATGTCTGCTTGAAAACAAATGATAGCTCCACCTAAGCCCGCAACCCAGATGGGATGGCGTATGTGCAGAATGCTGTGGAAATGCTGGTAAGATGTGCCTTGGTTTAAATAAATCAATGACAGTGTCACCCAGCCAAAGCACCCCTAAACCCATCAACCCTCCTCCTCCGTGCTCACGGTGGGAACCCACACATGCAGAGTATTAATCACTACTCTGCGTCACAGATTGGACAAAAATTCAAATTTGACTCATCAGACCAAAGACAGATTTCCACGTCTAATGTCCTTGCTCGTGTTTCTTGGCTAAGCAAGTCTCTTACTTATTCATGGTGTCCTTTAGTAGTGGTTTCTTTTGCAGCAATTTGACCATGAAGCTGATTCACACAGTCCTCCCCTGACGTTTGATGTTTGAGATGTGTCCTGTTACTTGAACTCTGTGAAGCATTTATTTGGTTGCAATTTCTGAGCTGGTAAATCTAATGAACTTAGCTCTGCAGCAGAGGTATCTGGGTCTTCCTTCCTTGGCGGTCTCATGAGAGCCAAGTTTCATCATTGACTTGATGGTTTTTGCGACTGTTGCAAAGTTCTTGACATTTTCAGCATTGGATTAAACTTCATGTCTTAAAGTAATGATAACAGTAGTTTCTCTTTACTTATTTGAGCTGTTCTTGCCTTAATATTTTTATTTTTATACTAGGCAAGTCAGTTAAGAACAAATTCTTATTTATACAATGACAGCCTACCAGGAAGTGGGTTAACTGCCTTGTTCAGGGCAGAATAATAGCTTTACCTTGTCAGCTCAGGGATTTGATCCAGCAAACCTTTCGGTTACCTGCCGACCTTGGACTTGGTATTTTACCAAATAGTGCTATCTTCTAAATACCACCCGTACCTTTTCACACACAACAAGAAAGCTCAACTTAAAGCTCAAACGCTTAAGGAAAGAAATTCCGTAATATTAACTTAACAAGGCACACCTGTATTGAAATGCATTCCAGGTGACTTCCTTATGAAGCTAGTTGAGGAATGCCAAGAGTGTGCAAAGTCTGTCATCAAGCAAAGGAGGCGCACTTCTGATAGACTCAAACAAATCTATTTTGATTTGTTTTACACTTGTTTGTATACTACATGATTCCATATGTGTTATTTTATAGTTTTGATGTCTTCACTATTTTAACAATGTGGAAAATAGTAGAATAAAGAAAAAAACCCTTGAATGAGTAGATGTGTCTCAATTATTTGTAATTATACTTTTTTGAATTTGAATTTATTTTTTAACAGGGGTTACAACAACAACGCAAACAAATGCACACACACAGACCAGTACAAATAAAATGAATAAGGATAGAGCAAAACATTATACAAAAAGGCAGTCATAAAAAAATATACAAAACATCACAATTGTAACATAGGTCATTTATGGGAGGTTTTCTACGTAGGACCCCAATGGAGACCAGATGTTCCTAAATGTATCAGACCTGGTGTAAATCAAAGGTAAGTTTCTCTAGAGGTAGGATAGCATTATCGCAGATGGTACTTCAGGTGTGGACCATAATAACAATATGTATTTTTTGGCTACGTAAACAAGGGTATTGAACAGATGTTTAGAGTCAGGATCAAACACAACCTTACAATCAAAGTAGAGAAAATATACATTCTGTGAAAAAGCTAATTGTCTACCCAAGATCTTTTGGATGTGTAAATMAATATCATTCCAATAAGACTGGATTCTGCTACAGTACCAAAAAACATGCATGAAGGGTGCCAGTATCCTGTTTACATTTAAAACATAAATGTGATGCATTGGAAAACATTCTGTGAAGGCTGACAGGTTTAAAGTAGGTTCTATGAATCATTTTGAAATGTAGTTCTTGTATGCTTATGGAGGTGCATTTGGGGTAGACCCTTTRGCAGATAGAAGCCCATTCTTCTTCACCGAATGCATGTCCGATGTCTCTCTCCCAAACATGTCTCAACGCATCATAGGATGAGGCACTTTTGTTCAATKAAATAGAATATATGTCAGAGATTAAACCTCTCCGAACAGTAGATTTCGTAAATAGTTRTTCAACTTCAGTAARTTGAAAACGTAGTTTGTCYGCTTTCTTCTGACCCTCTATGAAATGTCTAAGTTGTAGGTACTTAAAAAAAATCTTTGTTGGGTAAGTCAAACTCAGTTTTTATCTGTTGGAATGATTTAAGAATGTCCTGAGTAAATAAAGGCATAAGGTCAGCAATACCCTTCATCTTCCAGTCCAGAAATCCAATACTTCTTATTTGGGGGGGAAAATCTGGATTAAGGGCAATTGTTGACCAGACTAATATATGGTCTGGAATCTGCAAGTACCTCCTTGCATCTTTCCAAGCMAAGAGTGTATTATGTACTGTAKAATTGTCAGATAAGGCCTGGATCRTTTCAAAGCTATTAATAAATGGTAAGGAAGCTAATGCTCTTGGATGACATGCTATTGATTCCATTCCAACCTAAAGTGAGTGGTATCTGTCTAGGCACCAACTAATCATGTGCTTGATCTGTGCAGACCAGTAATATAGRTGCAGATTTGTCAAAGAAACCGCTCCTAAATCCTTAGGCTTAKTTAGCTTGGTAAATTTGATTGTAGGTTTATTTTTGTTCCAGATATTTTTTTTATAGATATATTGGCATTCACTTTCTGAAAAAAGGACTGAGATAGATGGCAGGGAATATTTTGGAATCGGTCATTTAGCTGAGTAAGGATATTTATCCTGACGACATTAATTCTGCCAAAAAGAGAGTTTGGTAGGGTAGACCAGTTACTCAGATCCTGTTTAATCTTTGTAAGCAAAGGCATATAATTTGAAGTGAACAGGTCTTTAAGATTTAGAGTAACATATATGCCCAAGTATTTTAAGCCTGTTTCAGTCAATTGGAAAGGAGATATCGTTTCTAAGTTGATTGTAGAAGGGARATTCAAAGGTAAAGCCATGGATTTATCCATGTTAATTTTGTACCCTGACAGGTGATGTCTCTTTCGAACATATTATTCAGAGCAGGCATGAAGATAGGGCATATCCCAGGCCAGAACTTCTTGTAGAACTCTGCCGAGAAGCCGTCTAGGCCGGMTGCCTTGCCAGAAGGCATTGCCTTAATAGTTTCCCAAACCTCTTCAGGAGTAAAGGAAGCATTTAGTCTATTTCTATGCTCATCGGATATAATGGGCAAGATAATCTTATTCAGATATTTTGCAATTTCGTTGTTCGATCTTGTACATTGTGAAGTATATAGAGACGTATAGYAGTTGCAAAAAAAAWKWTTGATAACCAATTGATCATAAGAAGTGGAGCCATCTGCCATTCTTATAGACTTAATCAATCTTTCATTRTGTTCTTTTTTAAGTTGGTGTGCAAGTAGACGGCTCGGACGGTTACCAAACTCATCATATTTTTGCTTGGTAAAAAAACAACCGTTTTTTTGCATGCTTTGTATGCTCTAAATTGAGTTTGGCCTCAGCACAACCTAGTGAATTCCAGTTCTCCGGGGTTGGTGGTTGTTTATGAAAAAGTTCTAAATGCTTTACTAAATGCTTCATCTATTCTAAGCTTCTTGATCAGAGAGGCTTGGGAAATGATATGACCCCTTATGGTTGCTTTAGCAGCATCCCAGACAGTTGCAGCTGAAACGGGAGAGTTGATTGTCGAGACAGTAATGTGATCATTTATCTTTTATCACAGAGCAGAATCCTTCATTGTTAAGCAGAGARGTATTAAGTCTCCAATATCTCGTTTTGGGAATTGTTTTACCGATTTCAATATCTATATACACTGGGGCATGGTCGGAAATTACTATAGAACCAATAGCACATGACTGGGCAACATGCATGCAAATAGAGGGCATAAAAAAGTTGTCCAATCTAGAATATGGGGCTAGAGTAGAAAGTATAGTCTCTGACTGAATGAATGAAATTTTATTTTCGTGTCAAATCGCCAATAGGCAATGCATCCCTTATGGGATTAATTGACACATAAACAAACATTACATTAATTCACTGTGGTAATTAAATGATCATTCTTCTTCCGGCGTTCTCTGCATTACGCATCACATAAAGAGTGAAAAAATACATAATAGTAAGTAAGGTCATCCAAACAATAATTACATCCCTAAAGCAGTAAAATAATACACATACATACACACTGCCATATATACACATACCTACTGCGGCAGATGGCAGGGAGAGGTGAGGGGAGTGGTTATTGAAGGGAGATATCTTGCAGCCCGCTGGCTCCACCCCCTCACCTCTCCCTGCCGTCTGCCACAATATATATATGCAGTGTGTATGTATGTATGTATATATGTATGTATATTATTTTACTATTTTATGGACTTCCTGCCCCAGGCGAGCCTGTGGATCATTAAGCCAGGGAGCACTGGGGGATAAAAGAGAAAGCAGCCTGCACAACGGGGCAGAGAACGGAGAGGGAAGTAAGAGAAATAACTGTGTGATTACTCGTTGTGACCTGGACTGTCTGACTACCCCCACTGTGTACCGAACCGGATTGGCTGGAGACRCGAGTTTTAGGATTACCCCTGGAGAACGGAACGGACAACGGGAATGGATTGTGGACTGTGAAATGGTTGGTGAATTCCCTCCTTTTCCCCAGTGTYCKAAAKRCCCTAATAAACTCCCCATTTGCATTCTAGTTGTGCTCCTTGTGCGTGTTTGGTTATTGAACTTGGTGACGTGGAAACCCCACACCCTTGAACCTGCTACACTACATACATACATACATACATACATACATACATACATACATACATACATACATACATACATACATACATACATACATACATACATACATACATACAGTACATACCTGACATTAGGATGTAACTCTCCATACGTTTACTAAACCAGATGAATCACAATCGCTTCTGAGAGCATTTGAGGCTCTATGATTCCAGACTGGATCAGTTGATGATTTATCCAATTTACCCAAAGTACAATTAAAATCTCCTGAAATAAACRCAAGTKCCTTGCAGTGTTGATTAAATAATGAAATAATGTCAGACATACATTTTGGGGAGTCTGTGTTTGGGCTATGTACATTTAGTATCGTAAAATATAGTATAAAAAAAAAAGAGTGTATTACCTGTAACCAAAATAAATCCTCCTTCAGGGTCTGTATCTTGGTGCTCAAATATACATGTTTATTTAGAGGACGGCAGTGGCTCTTTTGTTTGAACTAAAAMAAGAAAAGTACACCTGCCACACCCAAATCCCTCTTCAGTTTAGCATGCTCTGTRGAAGATAAATGGCTATTGAAACCCTTTCCTTTTTTAAGAATGTTAGAATTTTCATCCTCTTGACCACATGSCCAACGCCCAAAATATTCCAGGAGACTGCTTTAAATGAACTGTTTATGTTACAGCAGTAGTAAAGAATAACTTAACACGCATCACAAAAACGAAAACAATTACTAAGATGTTTGTGTAACCCTAAACTAAAAAAACCATACAAATCAAGTTTAGAAGAACCCCACTGCCGAGTCCCCAAATTAAACGACAGATATCAAACACACTACCTACCCMGRTTTCTGTCACTTTACTAACAGGAAGCCCACTAAGGGTTTTTAAGAAAAAAGATTTTAAAAAGTTTCACTATGTCCTYTGTTGAATAAAGMGGAATTAACATAAATCTATGAACAWGTGAATGAAAAATGAATAAGCACATTTTTCAAATTGTCCTAAMCATTATCGCTATAGCACTCATATGCACGTGCCCGAACAGACACACCATGCAGTCACATGTAGCCTAGCCTATATAATACATTTTWAAAAATGCAAATCGCGGGCCTAAGGTAAATGAATATAGCCTAGTAATAACGCCCCTTCGCATACCTTGAGGCCCAACTAAATGAGCAAATTAACAGGAACGTCATTGGGTTTTGGATTATTCATCCATTCATTTAAAAAAAATGAAAAATAACCTCAGTTCTATACATGAAAAGCTAAGTTACATTACATTATAACGCTTATTAATGATTACTTTGAATACCATGGCATGGTAGACGGTTCCGTCGCGAGGTAACGTTAGTCAGCCATCTGTATGCGGTGCATTAACTTCCCAGCTAGGGTAAATACAAGTTACTCACGTTCATGTCCATACACTGACCATGTGTGCCCCCTAATAACATAACTAGCAACCTTCACGGATTTGGGTTCTGTGCCGCTGTAGAGTGGATATTGTCCCGGTAGAAGGTGAGCGCAGACTGGGGGTCGCCATGTGTGGCTAGCCCCCTGGAAAGTAATCATAATTTTAGCCTGGTGTATCAGGCCAAATCTGACTTGTGAAGGCGGGCTTTCACATCTTTGTATTCAACTCTGAGTCTTGCCAGGTCTGCCGACTATTCTGGGAAGATATCGATCCGCTTGCCATTGTAGTTCAGTTGTTCTCTTTTGCGGGAGGTCCGAATAATTTTCTCTTTGGTCTGGAAGTAATGTAGGCTGATCAGCATTGCTCTGGGCGACCGGGCTGTGGTTTTGCCGCTAGAGTGCGATGCACCCTGTCGATGACTGGGTGCCTGTCAAACGTCTCTCCCCCGAAGACGTCTTGCAGAAAAGAGGCCATGAACTCGGTAGCATTGCGCCCTTCCGTCCCTTCTGCGGTTCCCGACCACACGTATGTTCTGTCTCCGGGAACAGTTTTCCTGTTCATCTAGACTAACCTTTAGTTTAAAGTTCTCTGAGGTAAGCTCATTGTTTTTGGTCTCCAATTCGGTAAGCCGCTTATCTATGTCGGTCAACAACGTTTCCATATCCTTTATTTTTTGGGTTTGTGCCGCCATAGTTGACTGGACTTCTGTCATAATTTCATCTCCTAGACTTGACAAAGTTCGGAGCGAAGTTCGGTCATGAAATCAGAGCGTAGTGTAGCCATTTCTGCGCGGATGGTGACTAGCATCTCCATAACGTTAGCATCCGCCATCTTGTTACTGGTCTTCGTTGCATCTTCTTGTTTACCGTCTCGTTTTCCCAGTTCCAGACCTATCAAATATATGCCACCCGAATGTTGCTAGAGTCAGTAGGTGTGCAAAGTGTGTTCTAATATTGATAGATAAAAGGTGAAAACATAAAAGCATCAACCCTTAGTGGAGAGGCCTCGGGACATGTCTTTACGTAGCCATGTTGAAACCCTCTCTCTGTCCAAACTTTTGACTGGTACTGTACATTTGAAGTCACTTTTATGTTGACACTAGCTGCGTTACAAAAACATGTACCTCACAATTGGGGAAATACAGTTGAAGTCGGAAGTTTACATACACCTTAGCCAAATACATTTAAACTCAGTTTTCACAATTCCTGACATTTAATTTAATCCTCCAAAATTCCCTTTCTTAGGTCAGTTAGGATCACCACTTTATTTTAAGAATGTGAAATGTCAGAATAATAGTAGAGAGAAGGATTTATTTCAGCTTTTATTTCTTTCATCACATTCCCAGTGGGTCAGAAGTTTACATACACTCAATTAGTATTTGGTAGCATTGCCTTTAAATTGTTTAACTTGGGTCAAATGTTTCGGGTAGCCTTCCAAAAGCTTCCCACAAAAAGTTGGGTGAATTTTGGCCCATTCTTCCTGACAGAGATGGTGTAACTGAGTCAGGTTTGTAGGCCTCCTTGCTCGCACACGCTTTTTAAGTTCTGCCCACAAATCTTCTATAGGATTGAGGTCAGGGTTTGTGATGGCCACTCCAGAACCTTGACTTTGTTGTCCTTAAGCCATTTTGCCACAACTTTGGAAGTATACTTGGGGTCATTGTCCATTTGGAAGACCCATTTGTAACCAAGCTTTAACTTCCTGACTGATGTCTTGAGATCTATTTTGTGAAGTGCACCAGTCCCTCCTGCAGCAATGCACCCCCACAACATGATGCTGCCACCCCCGTGCTTCACTGTTGGGATGGTGTTCTTCGGCTTGCAAGCCGCCCCCTTTTTCCTCCAAACATAATGATGGTCATTATGGCCAAACAGTTCTATTTTTGTTTCATCAGACCAGAGGACATTTCTCCAAAAAGTACGATCTTTGTCRCCATGTGCAGTTGCAAACCGTAGTCTGGCTTTTTAAAATGGCGTTTTGGAGCAGTGGCTTCTTCCTTGCTGAGCGGCATTTCAGGTTATGTCAATATAGGACTCGTTTTACTGTGGATATAAGATACTTTTGTACCTGTTTCCTCCAACATCTTCACAATGTCCTTTGCTGTTATTCTGGGATTGATTTGCACTTTTTGCACCAAAGTACGGTCATCTCTAGGAGACAGAACACGTCTCCTTTCTGAGCGGTATGACGGCTGTGTGGTCCCTTGGTGTTTATACTTGTGTACTATTGTTTGTGGTACCTTCAGGTGTTTGGAAATTGCTCCCAAGGATGAACCAGACTTGTGGAGGTCTACAATTTTTTTTCTGAGGTCTTGGTTTATTTCTTTTGATTTTCRCATGATGTCAAGCAAATTACTTGTGTCATGCACAAAGTAGATGTCCTAATCGACTTGCCAAAACTATAGTTTGTTAACAAGAAATTTGTGGAGTGGTTGAAAAAACAAGTTTTAATAACTCCAACCTAAGTGTATGTAAACTTCTGACTTCAACTTGATCTCATAACCTGTGACTTAAGGAGTCAGGTGATTTAAGAACTCCTTTACATGAAATGTATTTTCCTGTATGCRTCAATGCCTTGACTATAGGCCTACTGACACCCACAGAGTACCACTGTGGAGTAGTGGCTATACTACACTGTTAGCTACTGATCCAGTGTTAGACTTGTGATGGCCAGGGGATGTTGTATTGTGAAAATCTATAAAATCTCTCAATGCTAAATTAAAATATGTTTGCGCACAAAAACACAGACATATGCAAAAATACCAGATATAGCAGTTTGTAATCGTTTAAAATATATATATATATACACAAACAAGCCTGAAGGTAGGGAATAATCCTGCTATTGTCACACCCTGACCTTAGAGATCCTTATTTATTCTCGATGTTTGGTTAGGTCAGGGTGTGACTCGGGTGGGGAAATCTATGTTTTCTATTTCTTTGTTGTTTTGCCGAGTGTCGTTCCCAAACGGAAAATGACAACTTATATATGATCCCCAATCAGAGATAACGATAGACAGCTGCCTCTGATTGGGGATCATATATAAGTTGTCATTTTCCGTTTGGGTTTTGTGGGGTGTTGTTTTCTGTTTAGGTTGTTTCCCTGACAGAACTGTGCGCTTTCGTTTTCTCCTTTTGTCATTTTGTTTGAGTGTTTTTGTGAACATTAAATCATGAACACTTTSCARGCTGCGCTTTGGTCTCATTCCGACGACGAACGTTACAGCTATCTTTCGTCATGAAAGGTCAAAGTTGGGACGCAGGCAGATMAATTCAATGACACTCTTCCTGCGTAGCCTCAACTGTCTGTCCTCTGGGCACAGAAGTGACAACAGGTACAAGTCCACTGCCACCATTGAAATTCCATGCTACAGTGATAKKGTTGACCACATCTGAGGGGTTGAGYGTGGTATTAAACATGTTGTTCTTTCCCAGTAACACAAACAAAGGGCCAGCTGGCAGTATGCCCTCTCCATTGCAGTATGCTGAGAGAGATTAGTTTTACAAGTGTGGATGGCATGGATATAGGCCTAAACTATCTGCAGTGGCACGATAGATACAATCCACCAAATACATCAAGAAACTTTGTTTTCTTAGCTCCCCTACTTAATGCAACAGTCATAATGTATTCAGTAATCTTACCAACAGCTGACATGAAAAGTCATAATTGACCTCAAAATAAGCGAATCCATCCAGGACGTCTGAAACCCTTCTAGTGACAGAGAAAAATGCATGCTACTTGTCGCTTTTACCAACTGAATGACTCTGTTCTGTACTCTACTGCACTGTACCCTACTGCACTGTAGCAACTTCTACTGAGACATAATGTATTGTTGAGGGCTCTCATGACTTGTATAGACCAGCCAGGGCAGTGTACAACATCTTGTGTGACAGACCACCAATGACACAACTAGATACAGCAGGAAATTGCAACTTATAGATATTAAATCACGTTTATGTTCATGCACACACAGGCACGGACATATGCAACGACACCAGATTCAGAAGTTTGTATACTGTTTTTTTTATTCCAAATACCTTTTRGTGTCTATATATTTAACATAAGACGACTACGCCCCTCTTACAGTACCCCACACTTCAACAGTAATAATAATAACAATATAATCGTAATAATATACATTGGTCGTCATTTTCTTAATAATCCATTTAGCACTGGTATAGAAATCTGAGGGAAAACACGAAAGAAAGGGCATTAAATATGACAAAATGCACTTTGACCCATTCTTTCCTCTGTATGCACGCACACACACATACACACTTATGACCCCCATATGAATCACACAGAACACACATTAACACYGGTTTCCTCTTACCATTGGCCAGACAGGACTGTGCGTTACGTTTCTCCTGTTCTGCTTCGTATAACCATATGTAATCATCATTTTGTCTCATTTGTCATTCCTTGTGCTGAGTTTGGTATTCTCCTTGACTCTTGCTATTTATATCCAGTTTCTTAATTTCCGATCTGTTTGAAGGATTCACAACGCACCGTGTTGTTTAACTGTGCTCTGTAGCTCTGTTGCGCTGTAATTTGARGGGGCTACGATACACTAACTGTGTGTTTAGAACTCTGTGGCAAAGCTGGCTTGTTGATCAGTGGAATGCAAAGCCACACTGTTGCTACTCTGACAAGCAAACYTGGACTGTAATATTGAGTCCTGTGATCTGGGTGTACTATCAGTAGGTGTTTTAGAGAAGGCCTCTTTAGACTATTGACCTTTGAACTTTGTTCCCGGGCTTGTGATTGGTGGGAAAGAGACCTAATTTATGCACTAATGGTCATGATCTCCACATTGGCTTTCTTAAGGATCTTTAATGACAGACCAAAAACATGAGTCAWTAACTAAACAGTGACCAAGAAACCAATGACGACAATTAAAAAGATATTCGAAAGAAAGAAAGATAGAAAATAAATTAGGCYAGTTAGACTCTGAGAGAAAGCAAATCGAAAACACAAATTCCAAAGTTCAAGCTCTTCCAGCTGCTCTGGGGAAAAAATATGCATCTTCTTGCGAGAACCAACTTCTTTAAGCGCAAGAGTTCCTGTGTGTTTGAAGTCTCTATGGTCCCCTGAACCTCTCCGGCGCTTGTTGGATAGGTCAAGTCCTCCCGTCAGATCCAAGTGAAAGAGAGAGAGAAGGTCAAAAGCCAAACCAGGCAGCTTGAACACACTTATGCCTACCGTTGAACGGTCACCACATGGTCTCTCACTGCACCGTAGGCAGCTAACGGTCATATGTGGTCAAAAGTCATTTCCCACTCCATAGACYGCCTGTTCCATTGCTTATCAGGACTCTTGGTTTAGGAGGACGGCCTTCTGCCCTGGAGAATAACATCTTCGCCCCCTCAAACGGGTCAGAGTGGTTTGATCCTGCCATGTCAATGCGCTACAAGCTCACAGCCCCTTCCGCTCCTCGTTCCTACGTGTTTCTCTGTTGAACCCTGACCWTTGACTTTTAACCCTCGACTCTTGTCACATGTCCGATCCCTCCGTCCCTCCTCAGTCTTGTTTCCCCAGCAGCAGGTCTGTGGTGGGCGCTTTCGCCGGGGGTAAGGGCCGCGGAGGAGGCGTGGGCTTAGGTTTGGGGCGATTGGGGCTCGCTGTGCCGCAGCCGCCCCCCTCGCTGTCGGTGTTGGTAGAGGAGGGTGGCGGGGGTGGAGTGAGGCGGGGCAGGGACATGGAAGAGTGTGGGCCGAGGTGGGGCGGGATGCGTGAGCAAGACGATGCTGACCTCAGGCTCTGGATGCGCCGACACTCCTGGCAGATCCGCACGTGGGCACAGCTCCGGGAGGGTGGCGCCGTGGCAGCCTCGGGCGGGGGAGGGGGTGTTGTGGTGTTGGCACCCAGCGGGTCCTCCAGGAGGCGCTGTGGCCCCGGGCCCATGTCTGAGGGCCCCCCCCCTACGGCCCCGCACCCCCCCCCTGCTGCTCCCCCMCCGCCAGTCAGGTGGCCCGAGCTGCTGTACAGCTTGCCGTTGCTGAGGCGCATCTCGCGGACTAGGCGGATGGGTCTCGGGACACCCAGCTGGAGGCGAGTGGGGTGGCGCAAGACACCGCCAGTGCTGGCCAAGGGACGCCGCCGCCGAGAGCGTGAGCTCTTCTTACAGGAGATGGCGTTGCGGAACTCAGTCAGCATCTCCTGACACACTGACACCTAGGCGAGAGAGAAGAGGAAGATAGAGCGAGAGAGGGAGAGAGAACGACAGAGAGAGGGAGAGGCGGGATAGGGAGATAAAGAGAGAAGGGGATGATCGTGTGAATGTGGGAGAGAAAGACAGAGGAAAATCTTCCCGAGGTTTACTAAACTTGTTGCACTGTTCAAATACGGTGTGACCTCTGGGCAATGGAAATAGGACAAATAAGTAGCTACCTCCAGTGACACTGACACACATTCAAAAGGATCTCACATACAGAACGAAGCTAAAGACGGAGAGACAACGGAGACAGGAATCACAAAAACAAAGAAGGCAGCCAGCAGAGATAAAGCAGGGGCAAATGAAAGTCACAAACAGCGTTTTACCCAGACGACAATGAAATAAACAACACAATGGACTAGCGGGAGGAATAACAATGACCAACACAAAACCTAGAGACAGAGACAGAGGAGTGAGAGAGAGAGAGAGAAAGGGGGAGAGAGAACTGAATCACAGACAGCCTAGACAGAGAGCTAGAGAGACGAGGGAGCGAGAGAGAAATAGAGAGGAACAAAGGATAAAGAAAGGAAAACGCAGACATCGACCATCACCCTCTGTTTGCTTGCAGCCATTTACACATCAACACGACGACATCAACACGACGACGCCGAAGCACAACACTCACTGCACTGCACTACACACCACACGAGAGAGAGAGAGAGCGAGCTGGCGGGCTGGAGTTGTGTTGCCATAGTAACCTACTGGAGGGTGTCTGTGGTTTTGGCCGGGGCAGCAGTGAGGGCGTACCTCGTCTGTCTCTGCCGAGCGGCGGGTGGACCACACAAACTCCATGACGGCCACGAACACGGCGATGATGAGGCCACAGATCAACACCACGAAGATGCCACCGATGTTCTCCATGCCCAGACCTGCGGGGGAACAGAGGAATTATGTACGCAGTTCTAACACACGGATAGAGAGGGAATGGTAGGGCTGTGTGTAAGGACATACACTTGCATACACATGCACGACACACACGCACGCACACAGATATTTATGATTACCCCGGCACACACATAGGGCACAGAAAAAGCACAGGCAAATGTACACAATGAAATAGCCTCCACAGGATCATAAGGTCCTTTTCATGCTCTCTATACAAAGCCTTAGGGGCTGAAAAGCTCTGTGAACCTTAAGCGGCCTAATGTTCCCACAGAGAGTGTGTGTGTTGCCAAAGACTTCAGTCACCCAAGTCATGGACTGTTCTCTCTGCTACCGCACGGCAAGCGGAACCGGAGCGTCAAGTCTAGGTCCAAAAGTCTCCTTAACAGCTTCTACCCCCAAGCCATAAGACTGCTGAACAATTAATCAAATGGCCACCCGGACTATTTACATTGACACCCCCCCCCGTTTATTTTTACACTGGTGCTACTCGCTGTTTATTATCTATGCATAGTCACTTTACCCCTACCTACATGTACAAATTACCTCGACTAACCAGTACCACCGCACATTGGCTCGGTACCGGTACCCCCTGTATATAGCCTTGTTATTGTTATTTTATTGTGTTACTTTATTACATTTTTTACTTTATGCTTACTAAGTAAGCATTTCTCGGTAGGGTCTACACCTGTTGAATACGGCGCATGTGACAAATTTGATTTGTTGTGGGCGTGTACAATTCAACAAGCCTGCATTCATTGACTTAATAAGTCAATCAACCACACGAATCCCCTTTGGCTCTTCCTGTTCTATTTCTAAGACAGAATATTCAACACGAAGGTTTTACATGTTTTTTTATCTTCAAACTGTCTCATAAGAATGCTCTGAGCAAGGACCCTTGTTATGTTGAGTGTATCGAAACAAAGGCTCAAGTCTCCCTGCTTTAACCTGAGGGCACTTATTTATCCCATGGATGACTCAACCGTAACTAGTGTGTCTGGTTGAAAGTAGTGCACTAAATAGGGATAGAGTGCCATTTGGGTCGCACCTGTGTCTTACTGCGGGCTGCCAAATATGCAAACCACAAACAACATCTAGCGTGCTACGTCTTGGCCTATATCGTCCAGTCTGTTGCTTGTAGCTATCTAAGCATTTGGAATGGGAGAAGGGTTAGCAGATGTCCCAAAAGGAAACTGCAGAAATGAAAAATAAGAAACATTTCAGAAAAGGGGAAATCTCTAACACACAGGCAAGGCAAATACAAAAAGAAGTTTGCTTTGGCACACGCAAACACACACACCATGTAGACACTTATATCCCCCTGATAAAATGCAGTAATCATGACACTAATAAAATAACTCTTCCAAATTTAGTTTGTTCTTAAACCAACACTGTAATTCTCCTCAGGCATCATTTCATGCGCTATAGAACAGCGGAATATGTACCGTAATATTTTTTTTCACGTGGCGAGAGGCTCGTCACCTATGCTTCGTCAACAAAACAATAACAGCGGGGGTGGGGCGGACAGTGACGCAGTTTCCCCCTACTGCGGAATCCATCTTTAAGGATGAGGSATAATAAACCCAACACATTCACACACATATCTAACGCAAATGTAATTTCCAGCTGTGAGTCATTGTGATGGGAATAGAGCGGACTACACTTATCAATTCACTTGTGTCCACGATTCTGTGATACCAAAATACATCGACTTTATGAGTGTCTAAGAAACAAGTGCTTGAGGAAATGTCAGCATTGTATTGTGTACATTAGTAGTGTGCAATTCTAATGTGACTGCATAGGAGCTGGTTTGGAACAAATGAACATTAACCTCAGCGATTKGTATGACGGCTGACGGTTGCTGGGCAGTAGTCGTTACCAAGAACAGGACCTGACGGAGATCCACTCATGGATGGAAAAGTTGTGTATTTACTAGCCTAATTTAAGGTATACGATATGCTGGGCTGTGAGGGTGTGTGAGGGTTAGCGTCCTATTTCATTTCCCCACAAGTGTTTCATTCATTTTCAAGCCTCTCAGAGTAGGAGTGCTGATCTAGGATCAGGTCCACCCTGTCCATCTAATCTTATTGATTAAGATCAACAAGGAAAAACTGATCCCAGATGAGCAGGCCCACTTTGAAACGCTTGATATGGGGGCCCCCTGATCATCAGTGCTGGTACTTTGCCAGGTCTCCATTGCGAAATAAGTCTTCTGACCTCAATGGGACTTCCTGGTTAAGTAAAGGTTAAATAAAATAAAAACTACTGGCGCAGGTGGTGCTGTACCCACCCTTGGCTCGGTGGTCCTCCTCCTTGGGGCACTGCCCCCCTTCCCACCACCTCCTCTTCAGGATCTCCAGCCTGTTGTTCTCTGCCAGCTGTAACACCCCCAGAGTGATCTCCTCTTTAAACGGCGAGCCTGAGGAAGAGGGGGAGGAGTGAGAGAGATAGAGGGTGGGGGAGAGAAAGAGAGAGGGCGGGAGAGAGGGAGGAAAGGAGAGAGGGAGAGAGAGAAACAGACAGACAGGCAAGGAGGGAGAGAAGGAGTGAAAGAGAGAGAACAATATTACTGTTGCTAATTGTGTTTACTATCCATGTCCTCATTATTGATTTAACTTCCTGTGTCGTTGCTTGGCGATTAAAGATAGTGACATATCGTGCCAATAAAGTTCATTGAATTGAATCGAATCAAGATTGAGTGAGGAAGCAAGAGAGGATTGGGAATAGAGAGGGCTTTAAAAAGAGGTAGAGAACGTGGTGATGGAGAAAMAAAATGAGGGAGGGGGTGAGTGAGCGAGAGGGAGGGAGAGAGAGAGAAATTTATAATTGGGACTCTGCACTACATGTGAGCCAACTGTAACCTTAGAGGTTGGCATCCGTACTGTTGTGCAAATACAACAAACACCAATTATACTGTACATGTAAGTCAGAGGTTGTAAGGTAGGCCAGCCAGACATACTGTTAATATTCAGTAATAGGCTAGTTAGCTGGGATGGAACCATCTGTGAACTCCACAGATGGATCTCCGCTAACAAAGCTAACAAAATGTTAAATGTCAAAAATGTTCCCCCTGAGATTTTCACTTTGGGACCTRTGTTCCCAAGCGTTCCATCCCAATTCCAACCCCGGCTAATAGGGAAGGCGAAAGAGCTCACACATAGCTGGAGTCATGTAAATACATATTTCCGCCCCAAAAACAAGGATCCAAGCCTGTCCTTAAATCTGTCGCTGAGAACCACCTACTTGTGTYACATCAAAGTTGCTGAGGAAGAAGCAACTGTAGCCATGGTGACAGGCTTTAAAAAAAAATGTGGATGATGAGATGGGAGTTATTTCTGACCTTTGAGCTGGAAGGAAATGTAAAGGCATGWTGATGAAAGAAAGAGGAACCGTATCCCTGGTCAGTCCTTGAGGGAAATGTGATACTGTATCTCTGAGGCCTACTTTGATGTTTTGAAATTCTGGGAATTCTTTGGGAAAAAAGGTCCCCGAGGCTGTAATACATAGCCAGGAATCAATCTAAACCAGGTGGGTTTGATGTTAAAATGGGCCTCCAGCAAGAACATACAAGGTTACATTTATGTTTATCATCAAAAATAAAATGAGAGAGGTGTAATAACATGATAAGTTCGATGGAAATTACACCAAATAAAATTGGAGCTCTTGGTGGTTAGGGTGTGAAACCGTAACTCTTGGTGTCCAGCATGCCTCCTAACCCATCCTTCTCTCCTTCCCTCATTCTCTCTCCTCCACCCTCTCCAACACTCACTCAGTGGCATTTTGATGGCAGTCCTCACTCCTTCTCCCCTATCCCCCCCCCGACCACACTCCCTCTCCACTCACCCAGGGGCATGCCGATGCCATAGCCCTTGGTGTCGAGCAGACCTCCTATTTGGGTGAGGTTACAGTTGAGGCGGCGGTGGTACTTGTTCATGGTGCTCTCCAGCAGGAAGGCGTATTTTGAGTTGACCACGCGGGCGATGCCCTCCTCTGTGCTCTTCACAAACACACTGGGCTGCTTGGAGTGCATGTAGTTCCACATGCGCTGGTACGTCTGGTAGCGCGAGTTCTGTTGATGGGTGTCATGGCAAGACAAGAAGGGTTTTGAACTCTTTGTGATACCCCCAACACATACACATGAATCTCTCTCTCACTCTCACTCTCACTCTCACTCTCACTCTCACTCTCACTCTCACTCTCACTCTCACACACACACACATACACATACACCCCTGCACCAGTGGCATAGCGCAGCTTAGAATGGCCCCCCCGCAATGTCTGAGCAACGCCCCAACCACATTTTTTTGTTGTTGCAGTTTTATAGCTAATCTCATGCCATTTTACACATTTTTCCATGAAGCTGAGAGAAAATGTTGCTGTTTTAAAGCAAATTTCCCGCAATTCTACACATATTGCAATGAGCCTTTTTCATATTTAAAGCTAATTCCCTGTAATTCTGAACATACATGTATTACCTGTTCACATGTCCTGCACCCCCCACACCCCACACACACAGCATACAATCCCTACCATGAAGAAGGTCATGGTGGAGCCTCCTTGGATGGTGCCATACTGGATGTTTGTCTGGTCTGCCAGGTCGTCAGGAGACTCGATGGGCACCTCCATCCTCTGAACAGTGAGGAAGGCTGCCAGGTTGGCCGTGTAGGAGGAGATGATGATTAGAGTGAACGCCCACCTGGGATGGAGAGACAGGGGACAGGCATATTATCACAAGTTACACTATGGCAAAGTTAAGCCTAGCCTACTCCTGGACTAAAAAAGATACCTATATGATCTTAGTTGTTGTCCAGAATACGGTGGCAGAATTATGGTAACCAATTTTTTTCCAAAAATCCTGGTTGCATTTCCTGCTTTTTCACTACTTATTCCCTCCTGAGTCTTGGAATCTTCCACCCAGGATTTCTGGAAAACCTGGGAAATGTGGGTAAGTTACCAGAAACCTAGTCCAGAAATAGGCTTCATCTGTGTCCAGGAGACCATCCCATTTTATTACACCTCAAAGTTCTGTTCTTTTCCTGAATCCTTGTGAAGGTCAAAATGACAAATTGTTGAACTCTTTCCATTCACAAAATGCTGTTSTACTGATATAATGAAACGTTTGTTGATCGTCTGAGCATCCACATAGCTATAAGTAACTTATTGCACTACTTTACCCTTTAGGTTGAACCCAGTTTTATTCTGAGCAGTGCATTGCAGTATCAAGACAATGCAGAGTTAATGGAGCTAACAAACTAGAGTGAGAAGTGGGTGAGGTTGGGTGTAATACTGCGGCATAATATAATTCCCATCAGTATATGACTGCCATCTGGTTGATCTGATGAACAGTAGCTTTGAGAGAAGYGTAAAGTGGAGGAAGGGAGGGAGGAGGAAGGAATACAGAGATTGATACTGTAGCTAGACACACACACGTCCCAAACCCACCCCTCCCACACAGCCCATACACACTCACCAGACCCCGGAGACGCAGCGRGTGGACAGGGCGCGGGGCATGATCTCAGAGCCCTGCTGCATGAAGCCTCCCACGGGGAACCACAGGCTGTTGCCCAGGGTGTACTGGTTCTCCAGCACGTCCTTTCGCCCCATAGGACACGGGTGGGAGTTGTACCACTCATACGGACTCAACCTGGGAGGTGGACAGAGACAGAGGTGGACTATGAGCTTAAGTCTTCAACATATGATTTACACATACCAGCATCGTGTCTTAATGAGTGAAAAAGGATCCCCAAAATTGCATTTCGCTGCTCTCTATTAGATAAGTAGATGAGGGAAAGAAGACTTGTATAACCTCTGATCCCAGATCTGTTTGTGTTGCATAGCCAACAGATAAAGGACCACCAGGCTACTCTAACCAGTGTATGCAGGTTGAGGTGTCCCCCAGCCCACTAGGTGGTGTAGTTAGCTACCTGGCGGCTAGGAAGAGCACACAGCTGACAGCCAGGTAGGCCAGCAGCATGAAGAGCCACACGGCCGGAGAYAACGGGTCCAGGAAGGAGAAATAACCTGGCTTCCGMCCCTGATTGGAGGACGAGGACAAAGCTAGTGTTAACAGAGACCAATAGCGGACGGTGCAGTTCAGATTTCAAACACAATGGGGCAGAGTGTTGGCATTGATTGCATTACAGACTGGGCAATGTGAGTACAAGGTCGTATTCATTAGGACTCAACAGAGCAAAAGGTTTTGCAGCAGAACATGGAAACAAGTTGTTTCAGTCCATTTTCTTCAATTTGGTACCTAATGAATACGACCCACGACAGGTTGAGTAATTACATTGATAATGGAATGTATTAGACTACAGAGTTATGTGGTTTGTTTTGTTTGTTGTCCATATATGATAATTGCTTTTTGGATGAATCCGGGTTTGGGGTTGACACTTTATTTTAACGTCTGCTTATAAACTGCTTATAATCATCATGATCATAGTTTGAATACATCCTTATTCATGACTTGTATATGAATGATTGATACATGCAATGTACTCYCCTATGGGACTAAATGCATCCACGTCTGATAGGCATTTTGCTAATGCTTAACAAACCATTTTATCACGGTCTATAAACAGTTTATAGGCACACAAATAAAGTGTTATCCGAGGTAGTAACAACTAAGCCATATACGGAACAATGTATAAAACAGTGCATATTCCACTGCACCCCTGGTCCGGCTGGACGTTTCCATTGACTTCTTTGTTATACTGGGGAAATTGCTTTTCATAGCTAGGACTGACACCAAGGACATGGCAAGAGCCGTGACAACTCTCACAGTGGAAAAGCACCAACAGAGTACAGCACACGCAATCTGTACTCAATGACAGTGCATAACCATTAGTGGTAAACCATAACTAAATGGACTGGACTGGTCTCCGTGGTCATCTTACCAGATGGACTCTGTACAGGATGCTGATGCCCAGAGACATGAAGGGTTTGGAGAAATCTATGACCTTCTCCCTCTCTGAGGTGATGGTGAACCCAGCTACCGCCAAGTCTGCTTTCTGTAGGAGAGAGGGACAGACGGAGATGGATAGGGCGAGGGGGCGGGGGGAGAGGAGAGGAATAGAGGGATAGGGAGAGAGACAGAGAAAGAAAGMGAGAGAGCGAGAGATAAAGAGAGAGAAGGAAGGGAGAGAGAGAGATATAAAACAGAGGGGAGTCGAAGAGGGAGGAAGAGAGAGCAGAGAGATGGAGAGAGATATATTTTAAAAAGGATGTTATCGAGGAGGACTTGAAAGCAGTCTTGACATGTAGGAAAGCAGGAGGGGAAGAGTCTTCAAGAGGGAGGTCTAGAGGAAGGAGTGGGGCGGGAAACACCATAGAGGGCATAGTCATCATAGAGTGCATGGCTGCTCCAACAAAAACAAGACCCCAGACACCTCTCAGTTCCTTAATTACAGCTTAATTGATTAACGAGGACAGACTCGTTAACGAGTTTCACCCACTTTCATCATGCCATACCGAGAGAGACAGAGAGAGAGAGAGAGAGAGAGAGAGAGAGAGAGAGAGAGAGAGAGAGAGAGAGAGAGAGAGAGAGAGAGAGAGAGAGAGAAGGGGGTGGGTTAGTGTGTTATTCAATGAACTGTTCATAAAATGCTAGTTTGTGTGTGTGTGTGTGCGTGTGCGTGTGCGTGTGTGTGTGTGTGTGTGTATTGCATAAGTAGGCATATTAAAACATCTAGTGAGTGTGTATTTTCATGGAATTTACATAACTTTGTGTGAGGGCTCACTCTGCATATCCATTAGTGTGTGTGTCACCAAGAGCGTGTTCACTCCACATGAGCGCATGTCTGTGTGCACTTACAGTGTGTACACTCTTAGAATGATAAGTGCTATCTAGAACCCAAAAGGTTCCATAGGAGAACCCATTTGAAGAACCATTGTTGGTTACATGTAAAAACCCTTTCCACAGAGGATTCTACATAGAACCCAAAATGATTCTACCTTGAACCAAAAAAGGGTTTTACCTGGAACCAAAAAGGGGTTCTCCTATGGGGACACCCGAAGAACCCTTTTGGAACCCTTTTRTCTAACTGTATACACACGTGTGTGTACACGTGCGTTCATCAGGGTTTGTGCGTGCCAACCTACACTAGGTCATCACAGGCTGCACCACCGTATAATTAGCGACAGAGAGACATTTGATTAGCCTCTTAACGCCCCGGATGGGTCACGCACGGCTCCACTACCCKACCAGCTCCACTCACACTGGGGGGAAAGTAAGGTCATTATGGATGCCATCATCATTATCATTACCATTTTCAGTAACGGCATTATTAGATGCTATCAGGAGTCGAGATAGGGCCAGCAATCACACAGATAGCATCGGTAATTGCAATTGTCCTTTTTAGCAGTGGAGGTAGAAGTAACGGGTGACTATGGCGTTGTGGCAAAAATATCGTTATCAGTCACAAACATAGCAGCAACAGTAGTGCTAGACACTGTGTTGTTACTATGGCAATAGCAGTTGAAGGAGCATTGAGTGCCTTGCGGATTCTGGTACATTTGGCTCTGCGTCACAAAGTGGTCCTGGCTGCCTGCTCCCCCTTCCTCAGGGACCGGTTCCTGCTCAACCCCTCCTCTGAACTGCAGGTGGGTGCCAGTGAAAGCCACCTTGATACACACTATTTGGGTTATGTTTGATAAATGTTGAGTGTCAGCTTCAGATGTACTAGCCTCGGACAGACACGTCTTGTCACGTGCCCTTTCAATGATCTGACTGTTTTAATAGGCATGTCTTTGAGCCTGGGAAGTTATCAAATGTTGCATCATGCCAGCTGTGGTTCCAGTCCTATGCCTCATTATAGAAGATACTATCACAAGTCTTGCAGGATATGACACTAATGGCTTACACGATTGATCATAGGAAAAATACACTACATGACCAAAACTATATGTTGAACATGGGCATTAATATGAAGTTGGTCCCCGTTTGGCTGCTATGACAGCCTCCACTCTTCTGGCTTTCCACAAGACGTTGGAACATTGCTGCGGGGTCTTGCTACCATTCAGCTGCAAGAGCATTAGTGAGGTCGGGCACTGATGTTGGGCGATTAGGCCCGGCTCGCAGTCAGCGTTCCAATTCATCCCAAAGGTGTTTGATGGGGTTGAGGTCAGGGCTCTGTACAGCCCAGTCAAGTTCTTCCACACCGATCCCGGCTGAGTCGTTGTTGCTCCTAGAAGTTTCCACRTCACAATAACAGCATCTTACAGTTGACCGGGGCAGCTCTAGCAGGGCACAATTTGACAAACTGACTTGTTGGAAAGGTGGCATCCTATGACGGTGCCACGTTGAAAGTCATTGAGCTCTTCATTAAGGCCATTCTACTGCCAGTGTTTGTCTATTGAGATTGCATGGCTGTGTGCTCGATGTTATACACATGTCAGCAATGGGTGTGGCTGAAATCGCCAAATCCACTCATTTGAAGTGGTTTCCACATACTATTGTATGCTGTATAAAGTGTAGCTAGCTACAATAATATAATGAGAGGTCAGTCACTCAGTGTACTGAACATTGCACTGAACTTCCTTATCAACCCTGTCCAATCACAGTAGAGTGTATGGGAGTTGTTTTGTTACTTTTAACTGTGGTAAATGCACCAGCTGCTGATTCTGAAGAAAATACTACGTAAGGGCCACAGGGGGTCTCGGATGTTATACACCTGTCAGCAACAGGTGTGACCGAAATCGCCGAATCCACTCATTTGAAGGGGTGTCCACATACTTTTGCGTATATAGTGTGTGTGATAAAAGCTGTGACACCAGATCTTTATCCGTACATTCTTACCACAGAGAGCTACAGAATAACCTGACGATCAGCAGACTTTGATTGAGATGCACGACTTCACAACCCTTTGATCAGTGTGGTCACCAACCATGGTCCTAGAGAGCTTAGCAGGTTTTTGCTCCATCCCAGCACTAACACCTGATTCAATGACTCAACTAATCGTCACACTTTTAGATGAATTGTATCAGGTATTGTAGCGCAGAGCTGGGGCAAAGCCTGCCCGTCCCTATAGCGCTCTACGACCAAGGAATTTAGACAGCCTTCTCATTAGTTATCGTGGCCYATCATAGGCTGCCTTTGACTGATTGACGACCCACCTCATTGACCCACTTTTACAGCCAGTCGTCTCGACGCTGTGCCTGCGTGTGTGCTTACCCTATTGATGAGCTCTCCCACCATGCCTGTCCAGGAACCATTTGGTTCAGGCGCTCCGTACAGACCGTCATCCACCAGCTTGATCCTGAAGGAGAACTTCAACAAGTCCGACATCTCTCTTAGCATGTCCACACAGAAGCCCTGGTACCGGTCGTTTCCCTGCAGCTCCTGGTAGTTGGACTTATGCATCACATACGGGTTCTCCTGCAATAGAAGGACATCAAAAGGTCCTTCAAGAGCTATAATTCAAAGAAGGCGAAGGCATTTTCCCGAAACGTGTTGATAAAAAAAAAAAAAAGAATACCCCTCCGCGTGTCTTTTGTTATTACATGTAGCACTGACTTTGCTAACAGACACTTATTAAGGAATACATTTGCTGACTATGACTGTGATATGTGGTTGTCTCTCAAAGCTACKTTAAGATGAATGCACTAACTAAGTCGCTCTCGATAAGATTGTGTGCTCAGTGACTAAAATGGAAATCTACATGTAATATATATCTTTGAAGGAAACATCCTACCAACAGCTGCTGAATATTTCTTCATCATTATTCCGAGAAGGAACAGTGTCCTGAAGGATTTACTAAGGGCTGACTCTTTACTTGTAATGCGAGCACATACCCACATTTACATATTTTGTAATTTCTTGCATAGAGGTCACTGGCGAAATGATTTGTCATTAAGGGGCTATATGTGACTTATTAGCCATGAATGACATTAACATCTACAGTACTTAGCACTGACTTGATGATGTGTATAGAACTAATGTTACAAGTTACTGTACGATAAAATGATTATTGTACCCCTAACTGGCTCCTTTTTTGTTCTTGGTAAATTTTATGTAATTTTATTTAACTAGGCAAGTCAGTTAAGAACAAATTCTTATTTACAATGACAGCCTACCAGGGAACAGTGGGTTAACTGCCTTGTTCAGGGTCAGAATGATAGATTTTTACCTTGTCAGCTCGGGGATTCGATGKYGCAYCCTTTCAGTTACTGGCCCAACGCTCTAACCACTAGGCTACCTGCCGCCCCCAAATGAATCTGGAACACTTGAGAAATGTTGTTTGACCCAAAATGGCCAACAGAAAACCAACAGTTTCACATCTACCAATGCAAATGTGCGAAACCAATATGTCTTTACCAATATGGTGGTGACGATGAGCGTCTTGTTAGCCAACGTCTCCGACATGTTGATGTCCAGAGACGTCGAGTTCATCGCCAACGTGTTGTTAGAGTACCAGATCCCGATCTATACACAGGGATGATGAAGGAAAGAAAGGGAGGAGAGGGGGATGAAGAGGAAGAGGTAGAGAATAAGGTTGAACCCATGATCAATGTGTATGTTTTAGTCAAAATATTTTGTGCTTGTCAAATCATCATCACTCCTAAATAGAGCCAATCGCCCGCCCCCCCCCCAACCGCACACTGACCCAGTGACATTGAAACCTCATGATCCCCTGACCTCTTTATGACCTCCACGGTGCTGCTTCTCCAGGATTCTCAGGGTGTAGTTTGGTCCTCTGGCCTTTGCTGTTGAACTCAACCCTGCCGGTGCAACGGCCATCCATAACCTCGCACCCTGAGAGAGAACAGACGAGACAGAGAGAGAAGGCGAGAAGCGAGAGGGAGAGCGACGAGAGAGCGAGAGGGAGAGCGAGAGAACGAGCGAGAGAGAAGCGAGAGGGAGAAA
>NC_036870.1:8946098-8977646 GCF_002910315.2 Salvelinus sp. IW2-2015
AGGAAGGAAGGAAGGAAGGAAGGAAGGAAGGAAGGGATGGAGAGAAAATCGAGAAAATACGCTGCCCAGCAGAGCGCAACAATGACGATAGGAAGAATACCATCAAGACCACAACACACACCAACCACCCTAACAACAACAACAACACCCACAAAACAATGTGGTTTACATGGCAACAACCGAAAGTCCCAAAGGCGACAGGAAGGTTATAAGACAGTGCTGCAAGCACTAATGTATTGCGAAGTGGAGCTGTGCTATTCACTAGTTAGCCTACTGGTACGGTTGGGGTAAATTCCAATCCAACTCAGTCAATTGCTCAATAATTCAGGATTCACTTCATGAATTGAACAATTCAATCACATTTATTTCATGAGCTGAAATGCCATTRATTCCGCAAATATACTGAATTTAAATGGATTTGTCCCACAACCCTTGTTACTTCAGTAGTTCAGTACCAAAAGCGGCCATGTTTTAGTTGGTACCTGACTGTTCTGTATTCAACAACATTACATTGCTGCCTTGGCAGGAGAACYAGTTGGCTAAGGTGGCAAATGTATAAATAGCTAGCCAGGCTAGTTGGGAGAGTGTTCAGTAACAGGTGAATGTACCATGCCATATTGCATACTTCAACTAAGCGTTGGACCTATTGGGACACAACCTGTAGTGGCTCTTTCCTGCAGTCAAATTACCTGGCGGTCTCATAGGTGGAATGTTATTAATCATTTTTATAATTTCATAATTAATAAACATAATTTTTTTTAAACAACAGAAGATCCGGTGTTTCTATGTCAAACAGTTTTGTTATATTTCAGTCTTCTGTGATGTACTTAACGTGTAATATTAGGATGCAAACTCAAAATTATATATATTTGAACTCTATATCTGTCACGTTCTGACCATAGTTCTTGTGTGTTTTGCTTGTTTTAGAGTTGGTCAGGACGTGAGCTGGGTGGGCATTCTATGTTGTGTGTCTAGTTTGTCTGTTTCTATGTTTGGCCTAATATGGTTCTCAATCAGAGGCAGGTGTTTTGTGTTGTCTCTGATTGGGAATCATATATAGGTGGCTTGTTTCGTGTTGGGGTTTGTGGGTGGTTGTTTCCTGTCTCTGTGTTTTCTCTGCACCAGTTAGGACTGTATTGGTTTGCCACATTTTGTTATTTTGTAATTTGTTATTTTGTAACAACTGGCTAGTTGGGACACACAGGTGAACTAACGGTTTCTGTAGTCAACAACATTACATTTGTCGCCTTAACAAATGAATCAGTTGGCTAATACAAAATGGGCTAGTTGGGACAGCATTGGGACAGCATTGGGACAACGTTGGGTAAAGAGAGAGTATGTGTTAGTACCATGCGCAGGTAGTTCATCAGGCTGGTGCCATGCTGCCAGATCTGAGGAGTGGTACAGCTGAGCGGCTTCACTCCAATCTCCTGACTCCGGTTGAGCTCACGCACCGCCCCCACCACCACATGCACCGCATCAAACATGAGAGCCGACGACAGCTGTGGGAGGGAGAGAGAGAGAGAGAGAAAGAGAGGGAAGGGGAGAAGGGGATAGGGTGGAGGGAGGGAAGCAGAGAGTAAGAGAATAGTTGATACAAATGTGAGAGAGAGTAGGAAAGACGTAGGGAGGGAGGGAAGGAAAGCCAGAGATGGAGAGACAGAAAAAGAGAGAAAGATGAGAGACGCAGGCATGAAGATCGAGATAGAGAAAGACAAAAAGAGTGAGAAAAAGAGTGAGAAACGTTGGGATAGATGTAATGCTACTCAGTCAACAAGGTGGCACTGTGGTCCGTGCCAAAGCTGTGTGATTCAATCAAACTTAAAGGGATACTTCAGGATTTTGGAATTGAGATCTTTTAMCTACTTCTTCAGAGTCAGATTAACTTGTGTATATCATTTMTATGTCTCTGTGTCTCGTATGAAGGAAGTTAGAGGTAGTTTTGCGAGCCAATGCTAACAAGCATTAGCGCAATGACTGAAAGTCTATGGGTATCTGCTAGCTTGCTAGCTGCGCTAATGCTAGTTGGCAAATGCGATAGCGCTAGTTAGCAACTTCCTTCAAACTGCACGCAGAGACATAAAAATGGTTTCCATGAGTTCACCTGACTAGATTAAGAGCCTCATTGCCATAATGCAGAAGTATCCCTTTAAAAATGAATGACATCTGGTCAGGCATCAGTCAACCTGGCAGAGTGTGAATCACGCAGACTGTGAGTGACAGCATGGCAATATGTYTACTTCGACGGGCAGTTTGACCGTGTAAAAAGGAATAGTGATAAAGTCTGTCTACCAGAGGAGGCTGGTGGGAGGAGCTACAGGAGGACGGGCTCATTGTAATGGCTGGCTTGGAATTAATGGAACGGAATCAAACATGTGGTTTCAATATGTTTGATGGGTTTGATACCGTTCCATTCCAGCCATTACAAAGAGCCCGTCCTCCTATAGCTCGTCCCACCAGCCTCCTCCGCTGTGTGTGACCTAGAAATGTACGRGTAAATGTGTGGCATTGCACGTATGAGTAAATGTATGAGTGAGAATGTAGAAWTGGATGTCATTATACTGTTATAGTATAAAATATATAATACTATATCAGTATAAGTTATCATAGTCGAGAGTATACGGGTAACAGCACGTGGATAACTTAGCAGTAGAGAGAACACAAACATACTTAGCTGACCGTATATGAGTAAATTACTGTAGCAGTATATGAGTGACAGCAGTAACAGTATGTGACAGTGTATGAGAAAACGATATGAGTAACAAGTATATGAGTGCTGGTAAATAATTAGTATACGAGTGACAGTAAGACTACACAATATATGAGTGTTTGAAGAAGATATGAGTTACAGTATATGAGAGTATATGAGTACAGTATATGAAAGAGAGTGAGTATGAGTATGAGTGTTAGTCACAGTAATAGTGTATGAGTACAACCACATACAAGGATTCCGGTTCTCACCGACGGGCCGGGGTAGGGGCTGAGGTCACAGCCCTCCCTCCAGGACAGGTTGAGACTCCTGATGAACTCCAGGTAGAAGGGATGGCTGCTGTTGAGCATGGAGAAACCTACGATGTTGGATTGGTCATCCACCACGTCGTCCAATCGCAGCAGGGGAAAGTCCTGATTGACAAAAGAGGGAGGGAGGGGCTCGAYAGTTAGTTTAATCGCAGCAGGYGAAAGTCCTGATTGACACAAGGAGGTGGGAGGGGCTTGGGAGTGAACATTCTGAGAGAGCTAGCTAAACCATACAGGTAGGGGAAAATGTTAATGTTAATGTTTTCCCCCTCCCCAGTCATGTCAATTAAATTATTGTTCAACAGTGAGCAGTGGAGGCTCCTCAGAGGAGGAAGGGAAGGACCATCCGCCTCAGTGAATTTCACAAAAAAATAAATGGTATTACATTGAAAAAGTGATCCTTTTTAGATAAAACTACACAAAATATATTCACGTCACCAAATAATTGATTAAAACACACTGTTTTGCAATGAAGGTCTACAGGATCCTCAATAGCACTCTTTAGGGTAGCACCATGGTGTAGCTGGAGGACAGCTTGCTTCCGTCCTCCTCTGGGTACATTGACTTCCATATWAAACCTAGGAGGCTCTTGGTTCCTACCCCCTTCCATAATTATGACAACTTCCGGAGGACGTACTCCAACCTATCAGAGCTCTTGCAGCATGAACTGARATGTTGTCCACCCAATCAAAGGATCAGAGAATGAATCTAGTACTGAAAGCATAAGCTACAGCTATCTAGCACTGCAGTGCATAAAATGTGGTGAGTAGTTGACTCAAAGAGAGAGAAAGACAATAGTTGAACAGTTTTGAACAAATTCATTTCTTCAAAAATGAAGGAGAAGCCAGAGAGAGAGAGAGATTGTCATTTTTTCACTTTCAGTTTCACTTACTTAGCTAGCAAATGCAGCTGGCTAGTTTAATTACTCAAACAACCGGCTCAAACAGAGGGATGCTATGTTATCCAGCTGGCTATGACTATCCAACACAACACTGAAACTCTTCCAAGTCAAGGTAAGCTTTTGGTTTTATTAATATATTGCCTAACTGCTTACTGACTGTACACTGTAACGTTACTGCATGATTGTAGCGGGTTTACTAACGCATTAGTTCTATTAGCTATGTTGACTAGGATGTTACATGAAAGTGAACTGTGTTTATGCGTGATCAGGGATGTGTATTCCTTCTGCCGATTCTGTGGAAAAACGTTTCTTAAACTGAAGCAAACGAAACGGGGATAAAAATACCTGAATTTGTCCAATAGAAACTAATTTGCAACTGTTGGACTAATGATTACACCCTAGTGTCACGACTTCCGCCGAAGTCGGCTCCTCTCCTTGTTCGGGCTGCGTTTGGCGGTCGACGTCACCGGCTTTCTAGCCATCGCCGCTCCATTTTTCATTTATCCATTTGTTTTGTCTTGTTCCCTGCACACCTGGTTTTCATTCCCCAATCACACTACATTGGTTTGTTTTGTCTRACGTGTCTATTTTGACGCGCTATACCGGTATGCGTTTATGCCGTGTTTTATCTCACGAGGTATGTTTATTTGTTTGTACATAATTATTGTGACTGTTTGCCCGTTTGCACTTWTGCCTTATTGGCTGGAGGTTGACSCAGTGGCGTCCGTCTGTTGGTTTCTCCTGCCTAAATAAAGTGTGCGCCTGTTCACAACTCTCTGCTCTCCTGCACCTGACTCCGCTCCCAGTACGCACACCATTGACACCTAGCTAAACTAGATGCAGGCAAGAGTGTGCAAGGAGGTATTGAATGTGTCACTGTCTGTCCATGTGTCACTGTCTGTCATCGCAAAATTCTCTCGACCTGTGTGCACCTTTGTTGTAAACTTTCATTCATAGGCTAGTTTGTAGKAACCTCATGATGGGTATAGGGAACATTTTTGTATCATGTAGTAGCCGAAACCTATTGATGTTACATTGAACTGAGTGAATGCAATATGAATGACAGTCATCCAACATGCTGTAATAGAAATAAGGACATGCTAATAAATGGCACTGACCGCCACTGACAGTGAGGTATGAGATAGTAGTGTGGAATAGGGGTAGAAAAGGSCAGTAAGTAAGTACATCTTTCTTCTTTTTAAAATCATTTTGAAATACAGCATATCTGAAATACGGCTCTGGAAAAGGTAATTGCATTTGGACAGCAGTAGTAACAGTGTACCACAGRGTCTCACAGTAGCTGAATACAGTAAGGAGACCATGGTACAATACAGAGACAGCGTTTTGGCACTGGCAGGCAGGACACCAATGCTTCTAGTTCCAGACAGTAGAGCGGCGTGCCATTCAGCTATGAAAATGAAAAGGGTCATGATTTAGAGATTTCTGGTCCCTCTCCAATGTTCAGGGAACTGCCGTTTCTCACTTGGGTGTGTGAGGCGTGCGCACTTGTAAGTACCACAGCAAAAATGCCCTGCACTGTAGACGGGACGGGATAAGATGTAGAAAATATTACTAGCTATGTAAGTCACCTCGCACAAGGGCATGCGCCAGGCACAGAAATTGACAAGCGGTGCACTCCCATCATGCATTTCAGATGAGATCTGCCGCGATAGCCGTCCACAGGCCGAGCAGAGAGGATTGTGGGTAGGGTACGGAGAGGGAGGGGAGGAGAATTTTGATTGGTATGCTCTTACCATTGTGGTGAGTATGTACTTGTAAAACGCTGATGTCATCCCCAGTTCTGATGCCTGAGGGGTGGAAAAGGAGAGAGGGGGGGGGCATTGTAACAGTGCTGATACATTGAACTGCACTGCACTGTGGGTGATACAGTAACTTTATCATATGGGATTAAGGTAACAGGTTTGCTAGCTTTAGACACATGAGCAGGTGTTTAGCATGTAGAACATTGACCTTTGAAAGCTAACAGCGCATATCTGCTATTTTTGACAGTTGATTACACGGGCATACACATGGCAAACGTGAACACTACATCTAGCGTTTACATAGCTTACAGTACTGGCACCAGTAGACTACAGAATAGAATAATACATCATTTCAAAGCATACATATATAATGTGCCTTCTGGCCACAATATTGAGTAGGATAAATGGTGCTATGTGTTATACTGCAGAGAATGACATTGAGCTGGGCAAGGCGAACCTACATAAGGCTCTGCTAATACATTAATAATTCATACATAGCAGATTCATAAGCAGTGTTTAAGCATTTCTTGAATGTTATAAATGCTCATGTCAACACCTGCAAGTAGATTAATTATATCATGGTAACATCACTATGATACAATGATTATCAACTTGACATAAGCATTTATGGAATGTTTATGTACTGCTTACAAATGTGTTATGTATGAGTTATACATGTGTTATGAAGTCCTTATGTAGCMCTAGGTAACTTTCAAATAAAGTGCTACATGATTCTTTGAAATATTTTAAACTATATTATAAACTGGATAGTTCGAGCCCTGAATGCTGATTGGCTGACATCCYTGGTATATCAGACCGTATACCACGGGTATGACAAAACAGTTATTTGTACTGCTCTAATTACATTGTTAACCAGTTTATAATAGCAATAAGGCACCTCGGAGGTTTGTGGTATATGGCCAATATACTACGGCTAAGGGCTGTATCCAGGTACTCAGCGTTGCATCATGTTTGAACAGCCCTTAGCCGTGGTATATTGGCTTAATATTGCTTAAATATATAATACTAATATATTCCGTTAAGCAGGACTTATATCCAAAGCGACTTACAGTCARGCGTACATATATTTTACGTACGGGTGGTCCCGAGAATCAAACCCACTATGCTGGCATTGCAAGCGCCTTGCTCTTTCACCTGAYCTACAGAGGACCACACTGTTGTTAGTTGTCTTTGTGACTGTAGCCTGGTGAGGGTCCTGACCTTTCTGAGGATGAGGTAGGAGATGGAAGCATTGGCGTCGATGATGATAGTAGCCACTTTATCGTCTCTGATCTCCTTTAGCAGGGGGGTGGGGTCCAGGCTTTCGTCCAGCATCCTAACYGACAGTGTTTCCCGGGAGATCAGGAAGCGCCGCACCAGCTCCTCCAATCGCAGCAGGCCTAKGGGGTGGAGGCGGAGCACTTCAGAGGCTTGATGAAACACATACTTTGTGATACCTCAACCAAACATTACAGAGTACGATAGCACTGTATTGCTATTTCAAAAGACATTTTGATTACTGCTACCGGAAAAACATGATATTTTGCTCTATTTCTCTGTCCCCCCATCACTTTATATTATGCTGTGTAGTAACTTTAAATCTACTTTGGTAACCAGAAGGTAACTGTACATGTCTAGATGGTGCTGTTAACACATATTTTCACATTCTCTGTTACCAGTATGTTTAATCCGATATTTAGGTGAGGTGTGTAACAAAGGTATCATTTGAGTTACAAGAAGGATTTCTGAATGTGTTAAATTGTTTCACTTTTTCCTTAAATMAATGAGGAGGACTATCCTCATCTTCGTCCCTGGACAGAAAGTACATGTCCACCTTTACTTCCTACCCCTTTTWATAACATTCAGTGACCAGTGAGTTACTCTATCCAAAAACGAGTCTATCACATGCCTGACCTTGATAATCGCAACAATAAACTCTCCCTAGGGTGACTGGAATTGAACCGGGCCTTGAACAGGGAACAGACAAACCAACAGAGTGGCAATATTGCCGACTGGAAAATAAAACAAGGAAAACCAAGGGAAGAGGAAAGAATAGACACCATTTTGCGAAAGAACGTTACACGGCGCGCAGACCAGACCAGCCAAGTGGGAAACAGTGGGCTCCATAAAGAGAGAGGGTTGCGCATTCGGCACACCCAACCTTGGCCCAGACCTGAGCAGTCGAGTAGAGCAGCAGCTCATAAGTGGAAGGCATAATCCACTCTGGAGGGGAACTGGGCTAATCCACCACCTGGACTGGCTGGGCGGCTGCAGTCTGTGTGCAGGGGACCCTGGAACGCAGGAGGACTGATGGGAAGGTGATAGAGGGGTTGTATGAATGGCTCCAGGCTACTGGAGTACTCTTGTACAGTTCAGGGCCTTTGTTGGAGTTTGAAGAGAGGAGCATCAGACCAATGCAAAATGATACGCACTACTGCTCTGCTGAAGCTTCAGGGGCATCGGCTGTACGCTGACAAGTCTAAAGCGTCAAAACATATACACAGTACATGAACCTCAACAGATAGCTATACACTACTTGAACCTGCTTGGACTACTTGAACCTGCTAAATAAAGGATTACGTGAGCATGGAGGCGGCAGGTAGCCTAGTGGTTAAGAGCATTGGGCCAGTAACCGAAAGGTCGCTGGTTTGAATTCCAGAGCCGACTAGGTGAAAAATCTGTCGATGTGCAAGGCACTTAACCCTAATTGCTCATGTTAGTCGCTCTGGATAAGAGCATCTTCTAAAGGACTCAAATGTAAACATGCACCTTGAGGAAAACAGCAACGCAGGGCATCTCATTTGACAACGTATACAGTGTATKATTTCTTATACACTCTCCACCCTCACACTGGTGATACTGCAACAATAGGCAAGGTCTAGAAGCACGAGACAKACGCAGTAGCAAACACCCTGCACTCACACTCAACCTTTGCTCAGATCAAACCGTAACCGTGGAGAGTTGATGTATGGAGGTAAAGGAAATAGACTGTACACTCTTAGAAAAAAGGGTTCCAAAAGGGTTCTTCAGGTGTCCCTATAGGAGAACCCTTTTTGCTTTGCTTTTGGTTACAGGTAGAACCTTTTTTGGTTCCATGTAAAATATTCTGTGGAAAGGGTTCTACATGAACCCAAAAGGGTTCTACCTGGAACCAAAAAGGGTTCTTCTAAAGGTTCTCCCGTGGGGACTGCCAAAGGACCATTTTAGGTTCTAGATAGCACCTTTTGGTTCCAGTTAGAACACTTTTGGGTTCCATGTAGAACCCTTTCCACAAAATGTGTACGTAGGGAGGTATCGTAGCACGGAATTATACAAGTAGGGAACTATAGGAAGATGCATGCAGTATCAGATGCCTTGAGGCATACACTCACACTCTGCCTTGGCGCAGATGAGGCTGGCGGTGGGGTAGCTGAAAGAGCGGAGGATGGCACCTATAGCCAGGCTCAGGTCCTCGTTGCTGGGGTAGAGGCTGACCGAGGCYAAGCGGAGGTATGGGAGTTTGGGCGTCTCCTCCGGGCCCACCTTCACATGAGGGATCTGAGACAGCAGGCAACATAAGGCGTTACAAATGCACTTTTAGGCATTATGAATCGGTCATGGGAAGTGTTCATAATTGTTTATGTGAGTACGTTATAAAGGATGGTCATGTATGATACTAATGGATTATTATTGTCATACGTTTGTACACTATAAAAAGCAAAAGTATTATTAGCATATCGTACACAAAGAGTAAAGGAAGGGAGAGGAAGGGGTTGGGTGGTAAATTAAAGGCCCAGTGCAGTCAAAATGATGTTTTTCGCTGTGTTTTGTATCATATTGTACAACAGTTGATGAAACGAACACTGTAAAAGTGGGAAAACATTTGATCGGGGGATATTTCCTGATAGTTGCTGGTTGAAAATACAATCTACACAAGACCTTCTAATCAGCAGGTTTCGCATGGGTGGAGTTTTGGCTTGCCTGGCGACATCACCAGGCACTATAAGTTCCTATAGACCAATAACAAAGAGAGTTTAAAACGTCTGCCAATAACAGCTAGTTTTCAGATGACATATCTCTCCCCCTTCCCCTCGTCGCTCAGACCACTCCCAGACAGTCCTAGCACAATTCTTGCCTGAGAACTACTACAGTAAGGTAATTATTTGGCATTGAGATCAAAACGGCTGCATTGGGGCATTTAAGCTTTTACCCTGGACATCATTATCATGCTCTGTCCATCACATTGACATATTCAACCCAATTCAACCAAACAAAACAAAAGCTGTTTTTATACTGGTATTTCATCCATAGACAACTCCAGGGTAAACGGGCTACATTCTTTTCACATTTGCATTTTCTTCCTGTGGCGTGATTTTAAACCCTGTTTGACTTAATCTGGCTAAGGGCCAGGTCTGAAATGTTTCGCCCCTGGGATGAAATGCTGCTTGGCCCGTACTGAAATTAAGTTTAATGTGAAAATGCCTGAAGAGATTTCCATTGGTAGATGATTGACAGCATCCCGTTGCAGATTTATATGACGAGAGATCGTAATCTAACCATGGTTTAAGACTGATTCATTATCGTAGCTAGTGAAAGAAGGAGTATTAACCAGGTCAAATCTCTGCATGACCAAAGTGTGACCATGCAGGTTCGAACTGAATGAGCCACAGTTAACTCATTACAGAGTTCACTAAACTATGACCGAGAGAGAGAGATCAGAGAGGACATTTCCTAGAGTGATGTTGGCTGTGTCCCAACATGAACTGTTTCCACGTCTCCTCTCCCTAACATCCACTGATCTGAAAGGACTTAAAACATATGCCATTTAGCAGAGGCTTTTATTCAAAGCGAACACCATCATTAAGTTTGCTAGCAACACGACAGTGGTAGGCCTGATCACCGACAACTATGAGACAGCCTATAGGGAGGACGTCAGAGACCTGGCAGTGTGGTGCCAGGACAACAACCTCTCCCTCAATGTGATCAAGACAAAGGAGCTGATCATGGACTACAGGAAAAGGTGGGCCGAACAGGACCCCATTAACATCGACGGGGCTGTAGTGGAGCGGGTCGAGAGTTTCAAATTCCTTGGTGTCCACATCACCAACGAACCATCATGGTCCAAACACACCAAGACAGTCGTGACGTGGGCACGACAAAACCTTTTCCCCCTCAGCAGACTGAAAAGATTTGGCATGGGTCCCCAGATCCTCAAAAAGTTCTACAGCTGCACCATCGAGACCATCTTGACCAGTGGCATCACCGTCTGGTATGGCAACTGCTCGGCATCTGACCGTAAGGCGCTACAGAGGGTAGTGGGTATGGCCCAGTACATCACTGGGGCCAAGATTCCTGCCATCCAGGACCTATATAATAGGCGGTGTCAGAGGAAAGCCCATAAAATTGTCAGAGACTCCAGTCACCCAAGTCATAGACTGTTGTCTCTGCTACCGCACGGCAAGCGGTACCGGAGCGCCAAGTCTAGGACCAAAKGGCTCCTTAACAGCTTCTTCCCCCAAGCCATAGGACTGTTAAACAATTATTTACATTGACCCCGCCCTTCCATTGGTTTTGTAAGCTGCTGCTACTCGCTGTTTATTATCTATGCAAAGTCACTTCACCTCTACCTACATGTACAAATTACCTCAACTAACCTGTACCCCTGCACACTGACTCGATACCGGTACCCCTGTATATAGCCTCGTTAATGTTATTTTATTGTGTTACTTTTTKTTATTTTTTACTTTAGTTTATTTGGTAAATATTTTCTTAACTCTTCTTGAACTGCACTGTTGGTTAAGGGCTTGTAAATAAGCATTTCACGTAAGGTCTAAACTTGTTGTATTCGGCTCATGTGACAAATAAAGTTTGATTTGAATTTATAGCAGTGCTACATACAGTCACCGGCCAGTTTATTAGGTACCCCAACCGTTCATGAAAATGGATTGCTCCTACAGACAGTGAGTCACGTGGCCTTGGCTTGCTATATAAAGCAGGCAGACAGGCATCCAGGCATTCAGTTACTGTTCAATTGAACGTTKGAATGGGCAAAACGAGTGACCTAAGCGACTTTGAGTGTGGTATGATTGTCGGTGCCAGGCACGACAGATCCAGTATCTCAGAGACTGCCACCGTCCTGGGCTTTTCACAACAGTGTCTAAGGTTTACCTTTAACAGTGCGACAAACAAAAAACATCCAGTCAGCGGCAGTCCCGTGGGCGAAAACAGCTTGTTGATGAGAGAGGTCGAAGGAGAATGGCAAGAATCGTGTAAGCTAACAGGCGGGCCAAAAACAGAAAAATAACGGCGCAGTACAACATTGGTGTGAAGAATGGCATCTCGGAACTCACAACTTGTCGATCCTTGTCACAGATGGGTTATTGCAACATCCGAACACACCAAGTTCCACTCCTATCAGCTAAAAACAAGAAGAAGCGGCTCCAGTGGGCACACAATCACAAACACTGGACAATTGAGGAGTGGAAAAACATTGCCTGGAACTTGACAGTGTTCCAGGTCAGTCCCCAGACCTCAACCCAATAGAGCATAATGGYATGAGATGGAACGGGCTGTTAGCAGCATGAATGTACCACCGTCCAATCTGCATTAACTGTGTGATGCCATTGCGTCAGCATGGACCAACATCCCTGTGTAACGTTTCCGACACCTTGTAGAATACCCAGAAGAATTCAGGTTGTTCTGGATGCAAAGGGTGGTCCGACCCGGTACTAGATGGGTGTCCCTAATAATCTGGCCAGTGAGAGTACATTTCCTTAATAAGTAAACCCCAGCAGGATAGGTATAAACAAAATGTCCGAAACCTATCCAGTCCTTTCAATGATCGGTAATCATCCAGTAAGCAGACAAGTAYTGGAGTAGTGGTTTATGGGAGTATGGGAATATAGTATGAGTAGCAGTGTGAATGTGGTTTAGAGGACATAGCTAGCGCACCTCCTTCTCCCCACAGATGTGACTGACAGTTGAGCCTGAGGCGGGACTGGACGCGGGGCCAATCACAGAGACCACCCCCTTCGGCAATATCTGACACACTGAGACAGAGGGGAGAGACAGAGAGAGACAAGAGAAGACAGAGGAGAGAGAACAGACAGAACAGACAGAAGACAGACAGACAGACAGACAGACAGACAGACAGACAGACAGACAGACAGACAGACAGACAGACAGACAGACAGACAGGAGGGAGTGAGGGAGTGAGAGAGGGGGGAATTAGTAAGGAGAGAGAATTTACCAGCAAGACGGAAGAGTCAATGTCTTGGACGAGGTCCAGTTCTGTCCAGTTCTTGGATGATATATCAAATTAAGAGTCAATGCRGGACACTTTTGATTAATTGTAGCCATAACGGCAATCTGAATCCTCACTCTGTCTATTGGAGATGAGTGTTATTATTCTGTTCAGAAAAACCTGTACGGCTCTCCCAGATCCGAGACAGATTAGCAATGTGTGTGTGTGTGTGTGTGTATCAGTGGAGGCTGTTGAGGGGAGGAAGGGGCACAATAATGGCTGGAGCGGAGTGAATGGAATGGCATCAAACCATGTGTTTGATGTATTTGATACCATTCCACTTATTCCGCTCCAGCCATTACCACATGCCCGTCCTCCCCAATTAAGGTGCCACCAACCTCCTGTGGTGTGTGAGTGTGTTTGCACGTGAATACTTGCAGATCACTCACTGTTTAAAGAGCAACTTAACACCCACTACCATATTGCCTCCCTTTGTGATGGTGGGAGTACAAAAGGCTATAACGTGAAAAATTATGATCTCCGACACACACACTTAGTTTACTCGGTCGATTCGTCCTTCTCCAAGACAATAACATCTGTCAGCGGTACACTGTGAGTGTGTAAGTGTATGTCGGTGTAACTCATGTGATGAGTAACCTTGCCTGGGATCAGAAGACTTGCATTAGCTCCTCCTGAGATAATGTCTTGTCTTTAGCTCAGAGGGCTAACAGTCTTGTGGCACTCAGGAGATCTTGGTTTGAACCCATTCTGTCAAATTTGTATGAGTAAAGTGTCTATCCAGATATAGTTGACAATAAGTGGAACATTGGCATTAGCTCAGCGGGCTAATACATTCTTGCGCTACCCAGGATTCGACCTGGGTTTGAAACCCGTCGGTCACATTTGAATGAATAAGATGTCTATCCAGCTCAATTTAGAAAATAGTGGCTTGTACTGATCATGCTTACTGGTATCGGTGGTGTCATACTGTGAGTCCTTCTGCAGCTCGAAGATGTCCACCTCCACCCGGGCTCTGGACTGGCCCTCAAAAAAACTGTTAATGTTCTCCCTGGCCAGGGCCAGCGCTAGCCGCTCCCCTCGCCCACACACCGACTGGTCGTCCAAAATGGCCGCTGGGGGGATAAATAGAACGATAGAAAGATAGACGAGAAGAAAAAGGAGCATGATAAACCAGACCCGGGGGCAGACGGATTCAAATCCACTGTTGGGTTTTGTCATTCCTTTCAAAAMAAGTCTATCTGATCTATGCTCCAATAAGGCTGACCTTTTGACTAACATTCAACCCATCTGTGAAATGGATGCCAGGGGTGAGTCACAGAGAATCACACGGACTAGAGCCATTTTCAAGGAAAGGTTATTCAGGGGGAAAAGTGGACAACCTGTCATCTGACATTTAGGATGATCACTGAATGATGATCACYTCGGTGAAGTCAGCGAGATGTACATAACCAAATGAGTTCATAAATGACCCTATCATCCTTATGGTAACGACCCATGTTTACATTACAATTACTGAGGAATGAGGCATTCTCTGATCCAAGCCTTATCTTCCTGATCTTCAATTAGCCTACAGTATGCGTATCCATGGAGACATTGATAGAACATTGTACTGTGAACTGTACTGTACTGCACTGCAGCTTCCTGTGTTACCAGACACTCTTACTGACACTCTTACTGACAGTTGTGGCTGCTTTGTGTGATGCATTGTTGTCTCTACCTTCGTGCCCTTTGTGCTGTTGTCTGTGCCCAATAATGCTTGTACCATGTTTTGTGCTGCTACCATGTTGTGCTGCTGCCGTGTTGTGTTGCTACCATGCTGTTGTCATGTTGTGTTGCTACCATGCTGTGTTTTCATGTGTCACTACCATGCTATGTTGTTGTCTTAGGTCTCTCTTTATGTAGTGTTGTTGTGTCTCTCTTGTCGTGTGTTCTGTCCTATATTTMTATTACATTTTACATTTTTAATCCCATCCCCCGTCGGGGAAGGAGGCCTTTTGCCTTCTGGTAGGACGTCATTGTAAAMAAGAATGTGTTCTTAACTGACTTGCCTAGTTAAATAAAGGTTAAAGAAAATATATATATACATTTGTGGTACATATGGTACATATGGTGAACTATAATTGCATTAATCAAAATGGCAAGTCAATAACCACAAACAGTTGGTAAAGACACTGAGGAGTAGATTGCCTTGTCAGCCATGATAGTGTGATCCCATCGCACACGTTCGGTCATCACTAGTTACCACAGCCACAAAGGCWTAAACCCTGCCTATTTCTACAATTTATCTTGATAAAATGTGATTTTAAACCTAACCTTACCCACACTGCTAACCGTATGCCTAACCTTAACCTRAAATTAAGACCAAATACCTAATTTTAGTTTTCATGCATTTTTATGARAWAGCCCATTTTGACTTTGTGGCTGTGGTAACTAGTAGAAACCCCACCCATTCTGACGGAGGAGAGCGCGGGAGCCTGGGTGAAAGAGAGCGGGGCCATGGTCAGCAACAGTAAGAGGAAGTAAATCGACAGCAGCAGCGCTGGCAGAGCCGGCATCTTCCACTACTCCTCATGGAGAACGGTCTTCTGGCTGCCTGGTCCACCACCTGCTGGACGGGAGGACTCATTATAACATAATATAGAACTATATGACATAATATATGGCTGGAGCTAAGTGATATAATACACACCTGACTAGGGGAGAATCTCAGTTGCATACTCCTCGCATCCTCTCTCCTCYCCTCCTTCTTGAAATCCATTGGATGAACAAGCCAGAGGCCCCTCCCCTCTGACCTTCTACTCCAATGGGTTTTAAGGAGGTGAGGAGAGAGGACGTGTGGAGTATGTCATTGAGATGCTCCCCAGGAATTCATGTCTATATTTCAGAGGTAAGGAGGCAGCACACACACACAGATAGTTCACACTCACATAGAAACTCACATGGCTACCAGAATTAGTCACTCAAGGAAAACTTAAAGAGCACAAAGCGAGTAAGAAATAGGGGAAGCCAGGAGAGAGAGAGAAATGGAGCGAGAGAAAAAAGGAGAGACAAAGGTGTAGAAAAATAGGATAATTAGTTGAGGAGGGATGGCAAAATGTGTAAAAATCTTCAAAGTAGATTACAGCTACAGTAGTGAGATTTAGGGAGGGCCGGTATAACTGAACACAGGAAGTAGCCATGGGGTAAAACWAATCTAATATAGTTCCATCACATCCCATAACTTCATCTGTACTCTGGACAGTGAGTTATTTTGTCAACTGTCTGATTTGTTACCCCTGCTAAATGTTTATTTGTCCTGACAATGACGCCTTCCTGCATGCATTTAAACTGGATTCCAAAATGAATTTAAATTGAAAGAGTTGAGTAGGACAGGCTGACAAGGCAAGAGACTGAGMAGTGCAAGACAGTGTGAGATGAGCGGTAATAGATAAAGAAAGAGAATTGAGCTAATATTAGAGGAAGACAGAGAGCACACGAGACAGCTGTACTGAGTGACAGAAAATATAGTAGGAATAGACACGGTWCAAATTGTAGGAGAAAATGAGAAATGGTGCCTGGTAGAAATAAATATTATAATGATCCTAATTAATTAGGAGCTTCCGCTAGGCTACATGTGGTGCCATGTAGTGAGACTGCTGTTACAGTACACTGCTACAAAACATGGCACCTCTGGGTGCGTTCGTTTAAAGAGGCAATCTGRGATTGCCACATCAATTTTTGGGACTTTTAAATGAATGATACATATAGCCATTGATTCTTGAAGAGTAGAACTTCTAAACACCTCTTGAGCTTAGTTAAACTGTCATACCCCATCAGAACCCAAAATATATGCTTTGTCTACAGAACATGGTCAGAACTGTGTTGATCTCATCGATGGTGAGTCCTTGCATCCATAGCTCTGTCTATGAATTTGAGTGGTCGCATATCACCAGACCCATCCCTCAGCTGTTCACCAAAACAGTGGTGGTGTGGTGGCTTTGTTCTTGTTTGAACTGCAGATTACCCCTTTAAAATCAAGAGGGGATTACAAACATGAGTTACTTTCCTACGAATAAAATGGAAAATATCAACATGGAGTTTCCTCATCYTTGAATCTTATCTGAAAGTTCTTTACCGTGTTAAACAATACGGTCCTGATAAAAATCTACCTCACATTATTTCTGCTGCTTTGAAAGTGTTTTTTGGTCCAGTTTAAAGAGGTTTAAAAAACAAACACTTGAGTTAACATTAGCTCTGCCTTTCAAGTAAAAAGTAGTTGCCATAAACTACTCTAATGTGGAGGAAGATAGCCCAACAAATACTGAAAGTTACAAAGGAACTTGTTTTTTTATTTAGGGGTGCATCAACTTTAATTTTGCAAATAAATTGTGGCTTTTATCAATGTAATTGTCTGCATCATTTCCAATCCCCCATATATCTTTTTTWAAATAAATATATTGTGGCAGACGGCAGGGAGAGGTGAGGGGAGTGGTTATTGAGGGGAGATATCTTGCAGGTCGCTGGCTCCACCCCCTGAGCCTTATAGGGTCTTCCTGCCCCAACGAAGCGAGGCTGCGGACGTTAAGCCAGGGAGTGCTTGGGGAGAAAGGAAGAAGCAGTCTGCACAAAGGGGCAGAGTAGGGAGAGAACAAAGTGCTATATGAAGAGCGGGAGAAGAGAGAACAATATCTGTGTGATTACCCGTTGTGACCTGGACTGTCAGACCACGCCCCTTGGGTACAGAACCAGATTGGCTAAGAACCCGAGTGTGAGGATTACCCCTGGAAAACGGAACGAACAACGAGAACGGCTTGTGGACTGTGAGGTGATTGGTGAATTCCACCTTCTTCCCCAGTGTACCAAAACCGCTAATAAACTCCCTATTTGCATTCTATTCTACTGGTGCATGTTTTGTTATTGAACTTGGTGACGTGGAAACCCCACACCCTTGAGCCTGCTACTATATATATATATATACATACACACACACACACATACAGTACCAGTCAAAAGTTTGGACACACCTACTCATTCCAGGGTTTTTCTTTATTTTTACTATTTTCTACATTATGAAATAACACATATGGAATCAAAAACCAAAAAAGTGTTAAACAAATCAATATATATTTGAGATTCTTCAAAGTAGCCACCCTTTGCCTTGATGACAGCTTTGCACACTCTTGGCATTCTCTCAACCAGCTTCACCTGGAATGATTTTCCAACAGTCTTGAAGGAGCACTTGTTGGCTGCTTTTCCTTCACTCTGTGGTCCAACTCATCTCAATTGGGTTGAGGTCGGATGATTGTGGAGGCCAGGTCATCTGATGCAGCACTCCAACACTCTTTAACACACTGTCTGCTATCTGCCCATTACAGTTGAAACAGGGCTTCATTCGTGAAGAGCACACTTCTCCAGCGTGCCAGTGACCATCGAAGGTGAGCATTTTCCCACTGAAGTTGGCTATGACGCCGAACTCCAGTCAGGTCAAGACCCTGGTGAGGACACCCTGGTGAGCTTCCCTGAGACGGTTTCTGACAGTTCGAAATTCTTCGGTTGTGCAAACCCACAGTTTCATCTACTGTCCGGGTGGCTGGTCTCAGATAATCCCGCAGGTGAAGAAGCCGGATGTGGAGGTCCTGGGCTGTCATGGTTACACATGGTCTGTGGGTGGGAGGCCGGTGGGACGTCCTGCCAAATTCTCTAAAACAACGGAGGCGGCTTATGGTGGAGAAATTAACATTCTGCAGTCAGCCTGCAAATTGCTGGTTCCCTCAAACCTTGACCTCTGTGGCATTGTGTTGTGTGACAAAACTGCACATTTTAGAGTGGCCTTTTATTGTCCCCAGCACAAGGTGGACCTGTGTAATGTAAAGATAATGACATTTAATCAGCTTCTTGATATGCCACACCTGTCAAGTGAATGGATTATCTTGGCAAAGAAGAACTGCTCACTAACAAGGATGTAAACAAAATTGCACATTTTAGAGTGGCCTGTTATTGTTCCTAGCATAAAGTGCACCTGTGTAAAGAATATTTTATTMCATCTCATGAAACATGGGACCAACATTTTACATGTTGCGTTTATATTTCTGTTCAGTATAAATTCCAGTCTTACTTTATCAAAAGCCTTTTTAAAGTCAGCTATGAATACCAGGCCTGGTTTCCCAGATATTTCATAGTGTTCATTTGTTTCCAGTACTTGTCTTATATTATTTATATATTATAAAAATATATAAAGATCCAGTCCATTAAAAAAATTGGAGGCCCCTTACACTTCAGTGTTGTGCCACAAAAAATGGACGATACATGGACGATACATGTAAAGAACCTGTCTGATTAGGATGAATAATATCCGACAATACCTTTTTAATTCTATGCGCTATGCATGTTGCTCAAATTTTTTGTGGCACAACACTGAAGTGTAAGGGGCCTCCAATTTTTTTAATGGACTGGATCTTTATATATTTTTTCTTGGCCAGGTTGCAGTTGCAAATGAGAACTTGTTCTCAACTAACCTACCTGGTGAAAAAAAATAAAAAAAACATTTTACCACCCTGGGTCCTGAATTAGTAATAGTGAAATAAAACCTTGTTGAGTATCTGATAATCTACCATTTTTACAGGAGTGGTTAAAACATGCTAATAACAAACGTTTTTTGAGTACATCAAAAAAGGTTTGATATGCCTCAACTGGTATACCAGCCCTGGAGTTAAAGACTTTAATTGCATCAAGTTCCACCTCTATAATTTGACCTTCACATGAATCTTTCTGTACAGCTGTTATTTGTACATTATTAATAGAAAGAAATCCTTACAATTAACTTTGGTTAGTGGAGATGGAGGAAACTGAAATGAAAACATATTCTTAAAGTACTTTGGTTCCTCTTTCAAAATATTGTTTAGTGAATCATGGGTGACTACATCATTTGTAATACGTTTTAGTAAATCATTTTTGGTAGCATTTCTATGTTGAAGATTAAAAAAGAATTTGGGMCATTTTRCCCCATATTCCATCCAGTACGCTTAATTTTTTTATAATATTACACTTAATCTCTCTTAAATAAGTTCCTCTAACTTATTCTGTGCCTCTATGGTACAGTTTRTATTGCTATCTATCTGTACTATTAGTCCCTCAYTGTCCTTTGTTAATYTGAACTCTTTTGACCTAAATTGCTTTTGTTTTAAAGATAAGTATTCAATTGCCTCTAAAGGCCAAGRAACAAGGGGATCTTGCTGTACCTATGGTATATTGGAAAAAGTCAGTTATACATTTTTCTGTCCTAGTCAAAAACAAGTTGTCATCCAATAGGCTTTGATTAAATGTCCAATATCCTCTCCCACATGGAAATTCTGTAAGAGCAATTTTGACCCCTATCAACACTTTAAGAATTACATAATTTAATCAAGATGACTTGATTGAGCCTCTGCCATGTATATCTCACTAGYTCAGGATATTTAAGCCTCCATACTGTATATCCACTAATTCCAATATYTCCATGATATTCGTGCATGAGGGTGATAGTTTATAATGTGGTTTCCTTTCCTATCAGGGATCAAGGTAAGACCCAGATGCAAACTGTTGAAGTAKCAGTGTTTATTGTAGCAAACAGGGGCAGACAAAGACAGGTCAAGGCAGGCAGGGGTCGAAAATCCAGGGTAAGGCAAAGGTACAGGATGGCAGGCGGACTCAGGGTCAGGGACAGGCAGGGRTCAGTAAACCAGAGGTGGAGCAAAGGTAGAGGACGGCAGGCAGGCTCAGGGTCAGGCAGAGTGGTCAGGCGGGAGGGTACAGGGTCAGGACAGGCAAAGMTCAAAACCGGGAGGACTAGCAAAGAGAGGCTGGGAAATMAAAGGAGCTGACAGGAAAAACTCTGGTAAGCTTGAACGAACAAGACGAACTGGCAACAAGCAGACAGAGAACACAGGTATAAATACACAGGGGATAATAGGGAAGATGGGCAACACCTGGAGATGGGTGGAGACAAGCACAAGGACAGGTGAAGCAGATCAGGGCGTGACATTTACGATTCATTGAGGTATTTAAAACTGTATTATAATCTCCCACCATAATAATAGAGTATTGTATTGCTTGTAGGCTTGATAAATTATTATATTTTCAAAGCAGCATGGATCATCATTATTTGGACCTTAAAGTTTAATGAGCCAAATATGTTTATGGTCGAATAACATATTTAAAAGAATCCATCCGGATCAACTGTTAGTCTGTTGGGTAATGGGACTTAATACCGTCCCTAAATATAGGATATTAGCATTATATTCCTGGGGGATAAGACAGTTTTGTTTTGCTTTGCCGGCATCATGGAGCCAGCCGTCTTGCTGACTCAAATGCTATAATGACATGGTAATCCTTTCATTTAGCCCGAGGCACATGACATACATTTCTCCCTACAAACAGTGGCATGGGTTCAACACGAGCACGCCCTTCCGCTGTGCTTTCTTCCGACAGCTAGCATGCCACTTTAGGCTACCGTCACCACATGCGGCACAAACAGGAAATGAAAGAGTGAGCCAAATTGATTTGGAATGGGTAGTGGATGGTGAATGGTGGTAACTAGCTATATTGTTTACATTGACTCCACTAATTGCAGGTTTTGACGTCTCTGTCTATTCCTGAATTCTATTCATTTAAACAGCGSCCCTTTGTCTGACACAGATGGTTAGGGAAAACCCCCTGGACACTAAACTGTATTGTTAATGTATTGCATAGTCCAACAAATGGTTGTTCCATTGTTGGTACCAACTGTGTATGTGTACAGTTGGCTGCACTGTAGGCTGTACTGTATATATAGGGTTTGTGAATAAATGTATTAATAAAGACATGCACTGTGCCTCTATTCTATATTGCTTCAGCTGTTCATTCCAGGTTTACTCTTATGGTAGGTGTGTTTCTCTACTCCAATCGTTGTTAAAGCACTCGATCACAAACATGGAAGGGAGGAAGGAAGGAAGGAAGGAAGGAAGGAAGGAAGGAAGGAAGGAAGGAAGGAAGGAAGGAAGGAAGGAAGGAAGGAAGGAAGGAAGGAAGGAAGGGAGSGAGGGAGGGAGGGATGGATAGACAGAGGAGAGGGTACCGCTACTACAGTGCGAAGGTGAGACTGAACCTCTGTGGCCTGACTGCGCTCAGCTGCAGAGGAGAACATGAGACATCACACCAGCGGGGAATGAGTAAGATTGTACAGTGTCAGTGAAGACAGAACGAAAGTGGGGGGAAAGAGGTAGATGGGAAGGAGAGGGGGAGGGTGGATATATTTTATATATGGGCAGGAGGGTAACTGCAATATAAAATGTGAGCCTAGAGAGCACAGAAATRGGTCAGATTTGAGAAAAATAGAACATTTGCTGTCCAACTTGACCAAGGTTACACATGTATGGCAAGGTTCTAAGGATGGAACATAACACAACCTTGACTGGTTCTGAGAAAACGTTCTCAATTCTACGAGCATGAACTTGGCTAAAGAATACAGAGAGCTAGCTAGCTACAAGGGATGTACATAGTAAACAGATTCTAAGCCTGGTAAAAATGTCTACAGCACAACCTATAACAAGAAGATACCTTACACAGAGACACATTCAATTAAGGTACATTTAACAGAGGCTTGGCCAAAGAATAAAGACAGCTAACATCGAGGGCTGTACATAGTAAGTAGACTCTGCGCCCGATAGAACATGGAGAGACACATTCAATTAAGGGGCCACTAACTGAGCCAGTCATAACATTGTGGATGCTCCTAGAGACTCACTAATTTGGGGTGCATTAAAATTGCAATTGCAAAAGTAGGCTCTCTGCCAGTCTTTCACTGTCAGCAGAGAGCCAAATGACAGTCTAACACCCCTAGAGCCTTCCCCACATCCACCACTCCTATAAAAAGTAGAGCCATGCTAAGTCTAATATGAGTTAGTCAGAGTGCTGCTAAAATTAAACAAAATGGCCCCCGAGCTATGGCAGGTTCTTCCACTCTATGGAGTTACGCGCTACTCTACTTGACAGAGAATGCCCTCTCTATCGCTCTCAATCCTTCTAGTTGGATGATTTGACAGAGGACACAGTTCTTGGAATTGGTTGATGTAAGAGGAAGTGGGATTGAGACAGTTTTTGAGAAAGCAGGGAGCCGATAGCTAGCAACGGGATCCCAGTGCAGTAGTAGCATCATCGTTGTTTTCATTGCTGCATACTTTATGAAAACTGTTGTACATTAAGTATTTTACATTGAGAGTTAATTAGCGGAGCTGGGAATGACCRCTCTGGAGTCACTAAGGACACACTTCCTCTTAATTACCTCCATCGCCGTGGAAACAAAGGGAATGCTGCGAACGCCGGGCTGTCCCTATAGCGACCYAGTCACTCCATATGCCGCTAGCTTCTGCCGCCAGCAGCGTATTCTACCAGCTTTGCCATGCCCTCACAATCTGTGCAACAGATAAATAGAGGGATTGTTTTCAGTTTGAAGTGCCATGCAGCCAGGCTTAATTGAAACATTTACATTACATTTACATTTAAGTCATTTAGCAGACGCTCTTATCCAGAGCGACTTACAAACCTACCATATGTCTCAGTAGACATAGTTACTCCCTACTTAGTATGTATAGCATGTCTGTTACTTCATTCTATAGGCTTATGTGTGCTAGTGTGGTTGAGTTTACACAGGCAGCATAACTCTGATCTTTTTGAACCACTAATTGTTTTTTTGACCAATCACATCAGATCTTTCACATCTGCGCTTTTTCAGAGCTGTTCTGATTGGTCAAAAGACCAATTATAAAACATCTAAAATACAGCCTCTGAATGTTCAGACTTGTCAATTGGTATAAGAACTGTAAATACCATCGGGAAAAGAAACAAACATTTTAAKATTTCACATGAGCTGCCTCAGTAAATTGCATATACTCTGATAAGCTGAGGAAGAGGAAAACATTTCCATCATYCTTTGTTATCTGCATGAAATCATCCAACGTGTGTCATATCAGATTCATTACAGGCTGGCTAGTGTTTGATGGAAATGTACCCAATCCCCTCCCCCTCTCCCCTCCCCCCACCAAGGCCCCTTACCATCCTCTCTTTTCTCCCCTCCGCATCCAAAGAAAAACGGGTGAGTAGGCTAGATTTATGGGAGGTAAATGAAATGGCTTAAAGAGCATTCCGCCTCCCGCATAGCAATAATGTCCTCCTTTTGCTTCCTGTCAGAATGTAATTTTCCAAAATGGTCAGATCTGGGCGCTAAATACCAAGTCTGTCATCAATCACAGCCTGTGGTTATGAAACACACCATCCCCGGGGTGGATAGTGGAGAAAAAAAAAAACTGTACAGATGTGCTGGGTAGCYAGTACTGAGTGAAAAATCCCTGGATAGCCTTTCCTCTCTCCCCTCTTCCTCCTCTCCCTTCTCACTCTCTCTCTGTCAGTGCTTTGGTTCTTTTGAAATGGCCTATTAGAGGAAATCACAGTTTGTTTGATACGGTCTGATATTCATATTTCATGTCTACTGCAAACAGGAAATGTAGACATACGGCTCCTCATGTAACGCTATACAAAGTGTAGGGGAAGAGGTGGCCGGGATTTGTACTGAAAGAGAGATGAATCAAAACAAAGCGGTAGATGAACACGGAGGGAACAGAGAAGGAGGGAGGGAAGGGTGGATGAAGAGAGGGGAGACAGGGAGCAAGAGAGGTTTAGAGAAGGGGGGAGAGAGTTCTTCCATGCTACAGTGTGACCTATTGAAGTAATTAGAGTAAAATGTCACATCCCGAAATGAATAACACTTACATTTTTACATTCGTAAATAGCCTCATCATCAACCCTCATTGGTTTCGATCAACATCATTCTATATTTTCCTCCCAAAACATATTAAAACCAGAATGTTGAAGCATATCTTGCATTCTACATGTACAAGGCGAATTGGTCAGTAAGAGGCGGTGCAAATCTTTGGGGATTTTGTTCTGTAATGGATGAGAAAGATTTATCAAATTCAAATTGAGTTTGTATGAATCAGCCTCCCTCTTGTTGTAATCCATATGCATACAACTTGACCTACTACAGTGGGCTSCGAAATTGCTGTCACCCTCGATAAAGACGAGGAAATATGACTGTATAAAATAAATAATTCAAATACGGAGCTATTGTATGCAAAACAAAAATGGGAAATTATATTATTTGATACTAGTGCAATTGCTCAGAGAAAGATATTTTGTTTAACAAGTAATAATTATTTTCCTCAAAAAAGTAGGGGTCAAAATGATTGACAACCCTGTTTTGAGTACCTTTCAATACCTCACCTTGTAAGGATAATGGCACTGAGCCGTTTTATGAAAACGTTTTATGAGTTGGAGAACACATTGGGAGGGATCTTAGACACTGACGTACCACACAGCTCCGATTGTATAGGCGCATCTAAAAAAAAAAAAATTACAAGAAATTAGCTGTAAAACTGCTACATTTTCTCTTAGCCTAATGGCAAAATGAGTAAAATAGCAGGAATTTAGCTTTAAAAATGCAAAATTCTCTCAGTCTCATTGCAAAATGTATAGAATAGCATGAGATTAGCTATACAACTACACATCTTTCTCTCTGCCCCATGATAATATGTGTAGAATTGCAGGAAATTTGCTTTAAAACAGGAACATTTTCTCCAACTTACCTGAGACCCTAGACCCAAACCAATAGATCCACAGACGATGCAATCGCCATTGCACTGCACTCTGCCCTATCCCATCTCCACAAGAGGAACACCTATGTAAGAATGCTGTTCATTGACTACAGCTCAGCCCTCAACACCATAGTACCCTCCAAGCTCATCATTAAGCTCGGGGCCCTGGGTCTGAACCCTGCCCTGTGCAACTGGGTCCTGGACTTCCTGACAGGCTGCCCCCAGTTGGTGAAGGTAGGAAACAACACCTCCACTAAGCTGATCCTCACCACAGGGGCACCACAAGGATGGGTGCTCAGCCCCCTCCTGTACTCCCTGTTCACCCATGAATGCGTGGCCATGCACGACTCCAACTCAATCTATAAGTTTGCAGATAATACAACAGTAGTAGGCCTGATTACCAACAATGACAAGACAGCCTATAGGAAGGAGGTGAGGGCCCTGGCGGAGTGGTGCCAGTAAATAACCTCTTCCTCAACACCAATAAAACAAAGGAGCTGATAGTGGACTTCAGGAGACAGCAAAGGGAGCACGCCCCTGTCCACATCGATGGGACCGCAGTGGAGAAGGTGAAAAGTTTCAAGTTCCTCGGCGTACACATCACTGACAATCTGAAATGGTCCACCCACACAGACAGTGTGGTGAAGAAGGTGCAGCAGCGCCTCTTCAACCTCAGGAAGCTGAAGAAATTTGTCTTGGCCCCTAAGACACTCACAAACCTTTACAAATGCACCATTGAGAGCTTCCTGTCGGGCTGTATCACCACCTGGTACGGCAACTGCACCGCCCACAACTGCAGGGCTCTAAAGAGGGTGGTGCGATCTGCTCAATGCATCACCACTGCCTGCCATCCAGGACACATACAGCACCCGATGTCACAGGAAGGCCATCAACCACCCCAGCCARGGCCTGTTCACCCCGCTACCATCCAGAAGGCGAGGTCAGTACAGGTGCATCAAAGCTGAGACAGAAGCTGTTTTTTAGTCTCTCGATCTCAAGGCCATCAGACTGTTAAATAGCCATCKCAATACATTGCCCTGAACTGTCACACGACTCTTGTTCTGAGAAATGAAGGCTGTTCCATGTGAGAAATTGCCAAGGAACTGAAGATCTCATACAACGCTGTGTACTACTCCCTTCACAGAACAGCACAAACAGGCTCTAACCAGAATAGAAAGAGGAGTGGGAGGCKCCGGTGTACAACTGAGCAAGAGGGCAAGTACATTAGAGTGTCTAGTTTGAGAAACAGACGCCTCACAAGAACCCGCAAACACCAGTCTCAAAGTCAACAGTGAAGAGGCGACTGGGATGCCTGCTTTCTAGGCAGATTTGTCAACCAAAAAAACATATCTCAGACTGGCCAATAAAAAGAAAAGATTAAGATGGGCAAAGAACATAGACACTAGACAGAGGAACTCTGCCTAGAAGGCCAGGATCCCGGAGTCGCCTCTTCACTGTTGACATTGAGACTGGTGTTTGCGGGTACTATTTAATGAAGCTGCCAGTTGAGGACTAGTGAGGCGTCTGTTTCTCAAACTACACACTCTAATGTACTTATCCTTTTGCTGAGTTGTGCACRGGGYCCTCCCATTCCTCTTTCTATTCTGGTTAGAGACAGTTTGCGCTGTTCTGTGAAGGGAGTAGTACACAGCGTTMTACCAGATCTTCAGTTTCTTGGCAATTTCTCACATGGAATAGCCTTCGTTTTTCAGAACAAGAGTAGACTGACGAGTTTCAGAAGAAAGCCTTTGTTTCTGGCCATTTTGAACCTGTAATCGAACCCACAAGTGCTGATGCTCCAGATAATCAACTAGTCTAAAGAAGGCCAGTTTTATTGCTTCTTTAATCAAAACAACAGTTTTCAGCTGTGCTAACATAATTGCAAAAGGGTTTTCTAATGATCAATTAGCCTTTTAAAATTATAAACTTGGATTAGCTAACACAACGTGCCATTGGAACACAGGAGTGATGGTTGCTGATAATGGGCCTCAATTAGCCATTTACAACATTAACAATTTCTACAGTGTATTTCTGACCAATTTGATGTTATTTTAATAGACAYAAAATTTGCTTTTCTTTCAAAAACAAGGACATTTCTTAGTGACKCCAAACTTTTGAGCGGTAGTGTATTTCTCTGAGCAATTATAAAATAATATAAGAAAATGTTTTATTTATTTTATACAGTCTTTAAAACAAATATTGTTGTTCAATAATTCTGGACCATTTCAGCCAGGTTACAGGGAGAAAAAGCAATGAGATAGATTACTACCAAAATGCCTGCAGATTACAGCCAGGTACTGGAAACAAAGCCGGATTACAGGTATAAAGCAGCGTGAATGCAGACCCAATTTCAGGCATATCACTAGTACAGTAGCACGAGCCCCAGCCCCAGCTGAGACCCACAGACCCAGACTTCCCTATAAAATATAAATTGTATTATAGGCTATTAAGTCTCTCATATCATCCTCTCTTATTCCCTCCTTTTCTCTTGAATCTTGGTTTCAATTTTTTGGGGCAGTAAAGGGGATTGAGGTATATCCCTTTGTAGCACACTGTGTAAATCAAAGGACATGCAGAGCTTTCCACACACACGGCCAAATGATGTGCTTAAAGCTATTGTTAGACTGTGTACGCTGCATGAAATGGCCGATCCAGTAGACTACTACTACATTGACATTTWAGTCATTTAGCAGATGCTCTTATTCTACTACTACTACACTACAACAATTGTTATTACTACTACACTTTAAAACTGCAACATGTAACTTTTTGGGCAACCCGACTAAATTCACATAGAATGTGACTTATAGATCTGCTTTTCTCATTGAAAACAAGACTAAGAAGCAGTAGGTCTGTTCTATGTGTGCTATTTCTATGCTTCATGTTCTTCAGTTGCTTTTTTTTTTTTTTACACCAGTTTCAAACAACTGAAAATACAATATTTTTGGTTTGGGAAACTATATTTCACAGCGGTTTAGATGGTACAATAATACTCCACACTATTGCTTGTTTTGTCACAAACTGAAATTAGGCGAACTATTCAAATTTTAGCAACCAGGAAATGGGGAGCGATTTCTGCATCTTTATCTATTGCCATAACCACACAATCCCATTCACCAATTACAAATTCAATTGTGTTGATAATATCACCTATGTTTCATCCAATACATAAGGCAAGATTTTATGATATGTGGGGCTTATGGTTGATCCTTTAAAAACATTTTGTTTTTATAAGAAGGCACCTTTGGCAGGTTTTGAGTTCCCGTTAATCTCCTCCATTCTGACAATATCTYTTCTATATCAAAGGACGGCTGCAAACGGTGTTATCTTCTCAGTCAAGAAAGACTGTATTTTTCTCTCTCTCTTAGCCATTGTCTGTCTCCCTTTCTCTTTTTCATACACTCTCTCCCAATGACTATGTAGGCCTATGGGCTCCCTCCRTTTTCTCCTCCATCAGCCTTTTCCTCAATCTCTCTCACTTTCTGCCTGTCTTTTGCCCTCTCTCTCGGCTGTCCCTGAGTAACAGAGGAGATGACAAGGTGTGAGCGGAGAGTCCTGGGGGCACTGAGTGACAGCTGGTGCGACATGGGCCATTGGAGAACATCCTGCCACCAGCCCCTCGCTCGCTCGCATCCAGCCCTCAACCCCRAACCAAGCCATCTCCAGATGCTGTCTATAGCCAACACTGCATTCAGTCTCACCACTACTGCTCTCCGCAACGCCCCGAGCCACGGGCTGCAAAACCAGAAGGGTGATAGCCTAGCTTTCCATTTTATCCCCAAACTGACAGTTATCCACATTTCAATCGAACAGAACACAACGATGAGTAACATCGAGATGTTTTGAGTCGACAGAGAGAGAGGATGAGTAATGTTTGGCACTCTTAGCCGGGATGTCTTTCGCGGCCTTCCCTAAACTAGAGGTCAAGAGAAGAAGCGTACAGTTTAGGATCTCTGTTGTTTTGTTTGATGTAGAAGACATTGGCTGGGAGGCAGATATAACCCGTTGACGTCAAGGCAGAGCTAGCACTATGATCTATATTTTAACACGCTTCTCAGCAYTGACCTCCTCCCCGGCTCCTCTTGTTCATATAATCGGTTTAACTACCACCTGGGCTGAAGAGCAAAAGACGCCTTTTATCTTCAGTGGTTAGCTAAATCTCCACTGACTGCTTACACATGCCAGCCTATCAATGCATTGTATGTATTCATGACCAAGGAAGCCTACATCTACAGGGAACTGCCAAAATAAAGGAAACACTTGAATAAATGAGGGATATAAAGTGTATCAAACAAAGGTGCCTGAGTTAGGTGCCTGAGTTCCTGAGTTAATTAAGCAATTAACATCCCAACCGCGCTTATGGTCATGTACTGTATACAAATGCCCTGTTCCTCATTATTTTGGCTACCATTGCTAAAATAATAGATCTCAGTGACTTTAAAAGAGGGTCTCAAAGAAGCAAAGGGGTTTAAAGTGTGTGTGTGTGTGTGTGTGTGTGTGTGTGTGTGTGTGTGTGTGTGTGTGTGTGTGTGTTGTGTGTGTGTGGTGTGTGTGGTGTGTGTGTGTGTGTTGTGTTGTGTGTGTGTGTGTGTGTGTGTGTGTGTGTGTGTGTGTGTGTGCTTGTATCAGTGTGAGTGTCTTTCACCAGATCTCAACCCAGTTGAACGCTTATGGGAGATTCTGGTGCCAAATTATGGAATTTTTCATGGAAGAATGGTGTCYCATCCCTCCAATAGAGTTCCAGACACTTTCAGAATCTATGCCAAGGTGCATTGAAGCTGTTCTGAATAGCTTGTGGTGGCCCAATGCCCTATGAAGACACTGTTTGTGTTTCCTTTATTTTGGCAGTTACCTGTACATACATGTACAATAATATACACTGAACAAAAATATAAACACAACATTCAACAATTTCAAAGATTTTACAGAGTTACACTTCATATCAGGAATTCAGTCAATTTAAATAAATAAATGAGGCCCTAATCTATGGATTTCATGACTGGGAATACAGATATGCATCTGTTGGTCACAGATACGTTAAAAGAAATAGGCCTCAAAATGGGCATCAGGATCTTGTCACGGTATCTCTGTTAAAATGCAATTGTATTCGTTGTCCGTAGCTTATGCCTGCCTATACCATAACCCCACCGCCACCATGGGGCACAGCACAACGTTGACATCAGTAAACCGTTCGCTCACACGACGCCATACACGTGGTCTGCAGTTGTGAGGCCGGTTGGACATACTGACAAATTCTKAAAAACAACGTTGGAGAATGCTTATGGTGAAGAAATGAACATTAGATTCTCTGGCAACAGCTCTGGTGGACATTCCTGCAGTCAATATGTCAATTGCACGCTCCATCAAAACTTGAGACATCTGTGGCATTGTGTTGTGTGACAAAACTGCACATGTTATTGTCCCCAGGACAAGGTGCACCTGTGTAATGACAATTCTGTTTAATCAGCTTCTTGATATGCCACACCTGTCAGGTGAATGGATTATCTTGGCAAAGATGAAATGCTCCCTAACAGGGATGTAAACTAATTTGTACACAACATTTGAGAGAAATAAGCTTATTCTGCCTATGGATAATGTATTGGATATTTATTTCAGCTCTTGAAACATTAAACCAACACTTTACATGTTGCGTTATATATTTTGTTCAATGCACATACATTCATTTATAACTAGTTGATTTATGCAATGCCTAATTACTGTGGTGTCAGTATCAAATTGAAGTAAAACTAAACTCTTTACTTAGTGATTCCCCTGACATAGCGGCCGTCAGACAGTGATAGTTCAGGCCTGGTGGAGCTTGGTGACCCTGTTCTGCCACGGTGTGTCCTGGGTGGCCTTTATCATAGTTAATCCATAATGACTCATCACATTAAGGGTGTCCGAGCAGATACTGTGCCCAAGAAGACTGTGAGCGTCTGTCATATTGGCTACTCTCCTAGCACCCCCCTCCCCCCCCAGAGA
>NC_036870.1:8983501-8992811 GCF_002910315.2 Salvelinus sp. IW2-2015
TTTAGTCGTGCTGCCCTTAGTCGGTGCTGCCCTTAGTCGGTGCTGTCTTAATCCAGTGGGGTTAAGGGGAAGGATGGCATTGGAGGAGGCTACGGAGGCGGGTAGTGACTATGGTGGGGTGGGGACCCGAAGTGCGGCGCCACCGTGGAAGGAAGCTACCCGACCCTCCCCTAGACTGTGTGCTGGTGCGCCGAGTTCGCACTTAAGGGGGGGTTATGTCACGCCTGGCCTTAGTTATTTGTTTATTTATTTATTTAGTTAGTCAGGGTGTGACATGGGTATTGTGTATTTGGGTATTATATGGTAGGAGGGTGTTGGTTGTAGTTTATGGTTTTGTGTTGAGTGTATGTATTAGCTGTGTCTATGGGTGTGTAGTTTACTAGGAAAGTTATGGTGGCCGGAATGGGTTCTCAATTAGAGACAGCTGATTTCTGTTGTCTCTAATTGGAGCCATATTTAAGGCTGCATAGGCTTTAGTTTTTGTTGGTCATTGTCTAGTTCTGTTCTATGTCTAGGTCTGTGTCAAGGTTGCATGTTTGCTTTTGTCGGTTAGAGCTTCACGGTTATATTTGTTGTTTTTGCTTCGTTGGTTATCTTCTAATAAGAGAAGAGGTATTTTTTACACGCTGCGCCTTGGTCTCTCTCTCTCATGGAATCGTTGAAGCCTATGGATAATGTATTGGATATTTTATTTCAGCTCTTGAAACATTAAACCAACACTTTACATGTTGCGTTTATATTTTTGTTCAATGCACATACATTCATTTATAACTAGTTGATTTATGCAATGCCTAATTACTGTGGTGTCAGATATCAAATTGAAGTAAAACTAAACTCTTTACTTAGTGATTCCCCTGACATAGCGGCCGTCAGACAGTGATAGTTCAGGCCTGGTGGAGCTTGGTGACCCTGTTCTGCCACGGTGTGTCCTGGGTGGCCTTTATCATAGTTAATCCATAATGACTCATCACATTAAAGGGTGTCCGAGCAGATACTGTGCCCAAGAAGACTGTGAGCGTCTGTCATATTGGCTACTCTCCCTAGCACCCCCCCTCCCCCCCCAGAGATGACGGAAGTAGGGGAGTGAGGAAGCCGCTCCTCTCAACTGAAAATAAATATTTGGATATTTACGTTTTTGCCTACTGTAGTAAGTGAAGTGAAATATGTACACAGACTAAATGCTTATAACTCTCATATGTAGCCTAATATAATAGTAGTTATTGCGGTATAACGATACAACAAATGTTCATTTGGTCTCAGGAATAGGAGTGGAGAAATAGGATTTCTTTCTTTCAGCATCTTGAGAGAATGCGAATGCAAGGTGAGGGACCGTGCAAACGTGCTGTCTTTGTCAGTGACATAAAGCTGACAGTAGGCTATTTCAACCACATACAATATCCATCCAAGACTAACTGAAATCTAATGAGATTAATTTTGGATAGTTTTCACAGCTTTTCATCTCCTTGAAAATGGTCAAACTGAAATAGTTTGGAAATGTTGCAGGGAAAATCTTTCCACTGTTTTAGAGGTAGGCTATTGCATTTTCTCCCAGGGCCCTGCACGTCKTTGCTCTGCGAACACAAATGGAAGAGCTCTACAAATGGTCATACTATCAACAAACTATCTGTTGATATGCAACTGCTTGCTCAGGTTATGGTTAYGGTTAAATGTAGGGCTAGGTTTKGGGTAGGGGTTTAAGTTMAGGGTTAAGATAAGGGTTAAGGTTAGGGTTAGTAGATAGCTAGTTGAAATGTTACTGATAGTCTGTAGAGCATCTACAGTTGGACTATCCGAAATAATGTCACAAAGAAAACTTATGTTGGATTCCTCTTATTATTGGTGCATTCATTCTATCGACTTATTAGTTGTTCTGGTGAGCACCGCTTTTTTGTCTTCTAGGGCAGCAAGTCATGACAGAAGAGAAGCTGCATGTAGGCCTATTTAGTTATAGACAAGTTGACTAACAAATAGCCTACCAAATGTCGGAAATTATATGCAAAAAATATCTAAAATAATGGTGAGTAGGCAAAGATGACTGGCCGGGACCGTGACACACGCGGACAGCAGGTGGACGCACCAATCAATTCAGGCTACACGTGTGCCTAATGAAGATCGCCAAATGTCATCATACTGRTGGTGTTTTAATAGACATCTCTTTCCATTCATCAAATTACACTGTTTTACATGCTGGAATCATTATAGCGTGGATCGAACGTGCGCAAGTAGCCTACGTTTTGAAGTGATTTGCTTGACAGTCAGATGAAAACAACATGCCTGGTTGTGTTCATGCCGCATTAAAAAGAGAATACATTTTTACCGGTCAGCAGACCAATCACACTGAGCATGTGCACAGGATGAAGCCACCCTATGCTCTAGGATCACACTGAGCGTGTGCAGTAGAATGTTTCAAATGTTGCATGCTGTGCAGTATGGTTTTAACTTCTTATCAAGGTACTGTATTAATACAGACATTTTGAGTCCCATGGCCCATTTTTGGCCTCCGCCTTCAATTCATCGAGGCATGGACTCTACAGTACAAGGTGTTGAATGTGTTCCACAGGGATGCTGGCCCATGTTGACGCTAATGTTTCCCACAGTTTTGTCAGGTTGGCTGGATGTCCTTCGGGTGGTGGACCATTCTTGATACACACGGGAAACTGTTGAGTGTGAAAAACCCAGCAGCGTTGCCGTTCTTGACACAAACCGTTGTGCCTGGCAGCTATTACCATACCCCGTTCAAACGCACTTAAATCTTTTGTCTTGCCCATTCACCCTCTGAATGGCCCAACATACACAATTCATGTCTCAAGGCTTACAAATCCTTATTTAACCTGTCTCCTCCCCTTCATTCAATTGAAGTGTGACAAGTGACATCAATAAGGGATCATATCTTTCAACTGGTCAGTCCATGTCATGGAAAGAGCAGGTGATCGTAATGTTTTGTATACACAGTGTATATTGAACGCCACCACTGGTGTTAATTACTTTATCATTATGCTCAGGGACTTTCTTCTGACTTATCTTCTAAGGCCATTAACTAAGAGATCAAAGGCCATGAAACCACTCTACTCCTGTAGATTGCGCCGTACAAATGTAAACAGCATGTACAAAGACATACAGTTAGGTTTCAACCAAACATTCGATTAAATCTGTCTTTTTCAAAAACAGGATCATCTTCTTTTTGATTTCAATAATTTTTTGAATGCAGCAGGAGCCCCTACAGATGTAGGATCTTAATTTGATAACTCTTTTGTTGCTGAGAATTTCCCAGCAAAGCGAGAAATGCAAACTTGTAGTGTTTTTGATTTTTGAAAAGGCTTCTAAAGTTTGTCATTTCCACTCCAACATTTCAGAATTGATTTGGCCTAACAAAAAATGTTTCAACCCCTACAAAAAATGTCCATTAATTATAATCCACATAATAATTCACATTTCCTGGATTATTTTCCTTGTGTAGTAAACTGGCTCAAATTAAGATCCTACATCTGTATGTTGCCATAGAACTCAGAGTAAGGTKAAAAAAAWAWATGTAAAAAATAAATCACCGACCATGATTCCCTTTCTTTGTTCAGAGTAATGAGAAACCACACATCAGTGTGAAAATAACTATATTGTTAAGGAAAGGCTTTCTTTGAAGTATTTTCTCAAGTCTTCAAAGGTCTTGTTTTGATGTGATTCCAAAGAATTCACATCTTCAACATCTCTCGAATCTCCTTCGCACCTATCTTTCAGATGTCATTAGCTCATTTGAAAAACATGTAATTTGAAAAGAGGCAGTAGACAAACAACCCACAGGTGTTATATGGGTCAAAATAACTGGCCACAACAGGTCGCAACCAGCAACAACAGTTCGCAACTGGCTACAACAGGTAGCAACTGGCCACCAACAGGTAGCAACTGGTCCCACAACAGGCCACAACAGGTAGCAACTGGCCACAACAGGTAGCAAATGCCACAACAGACCACAACAGGTAGCAACTGGCCACAACAGTAGCAACTGCACAAAGGCCACAACAGTAGCAACTGGCCCACAACAGGCCCCAACAGGTAGCAACTGGCCACAACAGATAGCAAACTGGCCCACAACAGGTAAGCAATCTGGCCACAACAGGTAGCAACTGGCCACAACAGGTAGCAACTGGCCACAACAGGTAGCAACTGGCCACAACAGGCCACAACAGGTAGAAACTGGCCACAACAGGTTTCACAAATTTCAGAGCAATCCTTCTGAGTGTTTTCACTTGCTTATCTATTACCTCCCTCTTTTCACAGTCTTTCCCAGTRCTTTCATTCACTCCCCATCCTCCCTAAGGCTTCCTTCTCCTCTCCTCCTATTCTTTCTCTGCCCCCTCCATTTCTGTCTCCTTCTTTCATGTGAGCATATGGCCCTGTGTAGCGTAATGCTAACCCACCGGTCTGACAGGCAGAGCACTAGTCACCTCTGATCAAACAGGGTGAAAGGGGGAGGGGGTCCTCGGATCATGTCCCCAGGGACACTGCCTGTTGGGAGGCAGGACAGGTGGATGAGAAGGATGGGAAGAAAGAGGAGGGGGTTGAAATGCTGAATCATAGACACGGGCAACTGACAAACGCTCATTGAGATTCTGCACTGTCCACCTCCATCCACCAGCTATTGTCAAACCAGGCGTAAAGTAGGACAATGTCTGCGGTACATACACTCCCACACCGATTCAGGCGTATAACCACGGCGCAGTCAGAACGACACACATGGGACTAGCCTGCGGTGGTGGATTTGCAAAGCAAATCAATAGGCTGATCCTGAAACGGGCCCTTTCTTCTGCAACGCTACTCGGCTCATTGAATGGAGAGCAGTGTAGAGAGGGACCTGCCTAATAAGTACCCCCTAGGGAGAACATGCAGCGCAGTGTAAGGGCAAGTATGCTTCGCCAAAACACACAGTTCCTGCATAATACTCAACCATTTAGTCATTCAGTCTACTATTTCTGCTTTGCTAGTGTATGAACTTGCATTTACTTGGCAAAGGTCACAAATCCAAGCAGATACTCACTCAAACACACACCTATGTGAACAGATACTTAGACAAACATACTGTAGGTTCAGGGTTGGTTAGGTTACTTTCTAAATGTAATCCGTTACAGTTACTAGTTACCTTCCAAAATTGCCATCAGTAACGTAACTTTTGGATTACCCCAAACTCAGTAACGTAATCTGATTACATTCAGTTACTTTTAGATTACTTTCCCCTTAAGAGGCATTAGAAGAAGACAAAAATGTATGTTACCAATTGAACGACATCTATCGCAGGATAAATCAATGTTAAAGTTTACATAGCCGGCCATACATGATGTTACATTTTACTTTATGGGTTGGTTATGTAGGCTTCTTCTAACCCATCGCTTTCCACTACATATAATACGACTAAATTACAGCTTTACATAAATTATATATATTAATGTCCAAAAATAGATGTAGCAACTACAGATTGTCCTTTTAAGTCTATCAAAAGTGTGCGAAATTAAGCATATGTCCATCAGGCCTATGGATTTTTTTTTTTATCAGCATGAATTAGATTGAGCAATAACAGCCCCACTTTCATTCCATAGGCTGGGATCCGCACTATGCAGTTGTTGCAAGGGGGCATTTTTCCCTGGCTGTCCACTGGTTTAAAAACAATGATTGATAAGGAGCTTAAACTTCTTGAATTGAATCATTATTGGGTTCAAATACACATCTAGATTTGTGAACAGCCGTCCACAACAACCACAAACTGTAAGGCGCAAATAGCTAAATGAGAGAGCAGCAGTGTGATTCACATCAATGTACTATGTAGATATCAATAATAGGTGATATCCATATCGCCGTAGACTACACCACTGCTGTCATCCTTACCTCTAAGCYTTGATTCAAGTTAGATAATCTCTGGATGCCAACAGCAATCGCACCATTGGAAGACATAGCTTGGACTGTAGCCAACAAAAGCCTATTCCTGCTCTTTTCCCGCTATCCATCAAACACATTTTGGTGTGTCATCATAGTGGTCTCTGACTTATGGTCAGACTCACTCAGGTGGAACAAACTTAAACTTGCGCCTTTTTTCAATGCTGATTTGAATGTCATTGAGAAAACAGAGAAGTGTCCCAAACAAAATCCGCAAACCTCCTTTCTGAATTTAAAAGTAATCCTTGAAGTAATCATCTAGTTTTTCAAATGTATCTGTAATCTGATTACAATATTTTTGCTGGTAACGGATTACAGTTATAATTTTTTTGTAATCCGTTACAACCCAACCCTGCGTATGTTTAGCTGCTAAGAAGCGGCCTTGACTTCCTGGCAGAGTAATAGTGCATAAAGGCCTATTTGGAGCTAATGCCCTGCAGCAAATTGATATCCTGTTATATAAGGGAGGTAAATATGGACTTTATTCATGGATTCTGGCGCCGGAGCGAGATTTTGCTTCCTGTTAATGAGGTTGTAGTCTCTGTTGGCCTCCAGGAGACCTTTTGTATTCGGGGATACACACTGTATTTGTACACAGCTGCCGATTCATAGCCCGATTGGTGGACATCTTTTTGTGTAATGAACACGACGAGGGAGCATTATGTAGCCCTGCCGCACTGAGTACATTTCACATTTAATTACAAAGACTGAACGAGAATAGTCTCTCCTCTCGCACAAAAATACCTGCACTCACACTGATACAGTATACACACACAGATACCCTCATGCACATACTAGCTCTTAACACACACACACACAAACAAAATTACATGCATGCTCTCGCTCATACACTGATAATGGACTACCTGCTCATGCATACACACACAAGGACCTGCATAATCACACATGTGCCAATGCACACACACACACACACACAACACCCACCCCACACACACACACACACACACACACACACACACACACACACACTCCACACATGCAAATCGCTTTTGTAAGCCTTCATTGCATAATGAAATCCACCCGCTGTCCTTCACTGCAGTCACTTGTGTGCCGGGTGTGTTTTTGTTCAGTGTTTTTCAAACGGAATGATTGCATGCCATAAAAATTGCCATTTTTAGCTCTGGTCGACAGGGTGGGGGGAATTACGCAACAGACTCTGTGCAGACCGAGACCCCACATCTCTCCCCTCTACCCCCTCCACCTTTCCCTCTCTCAATCTACCCCCCCTCGTCTCTGATTCACACCATTGCTGGACCCTGACGCCAATCTCATTTTGACCAATTCTCTCTCCCTCTCCCTCTCTTCTTCCTTTCCATCTATCTCTATCTCCCTCCTGGTTCTCTGTTGCCACGGCAGCAGTGTGAAAAAAGAATGAGCGAGGGAGGGACAGAGGAAGAAAGGAGAGAGGGAGGAGGAGAGCAAAATGGCAAATGCCATCTTGGTCATTTTGATGAGCAGCCTGCCTGTGTACGTGTGATTGTGTGCCTGTGTGCCTATGTGTGGACGTGTGTTAGAGATAGAATCGGTAATATAGCTTTAGCAAGAGATGGAGTTGGTGAGTGTTTAGTAAGAGGATGAGTGACTATTGGAGTGACAGATAGACACCCGAGTAAGTGAGTGAGTGAGTCATCAACTGCTAGSAAAGGTAACTGCAACTGTACAAGGCTACGAGTTAGTTTGAGCGAGTAACTCAACACACAACACACTGAATGGGAAAAGTTGAATGTTGGAAGTTTCTGCTCCACGAAAAGAGTGTCTCTGTCGTGGATRAACGGTGTGTGTTGTGAAGCATGGCGAAACACTTGTCAAACGGGTCGTTTCTTCTCTGTAGTCGCAGGGTCGGACAATCGTCGCTCAATATTGACTTGCTGAAAACACAAAGTCAGAGAGCAAAAACCTTCACTGTAACGATCGCACACAAAGGAGACAGTCAGTGGTTTGGCCGAGGGATCAGAAAGGGAACCTACAATACTTGAGTGTGTCTAGTGCAGGACTCTCCAACCCTGTTCCTGGAGAGCTACCATCCTGTAGCTTTTCCCTCCATTTCTAATCTCACGCACCTGATTCTAATAATTAGCTGGATGATAAACGGAATCATGTTAGTTACAACTGGGGTTTGGGCAAAAACCTACAGGGTTGGAGAGCCCTGGTCACTGCTAGAAGACTTTCAGTAACTTTCTAGGGGGGGCTATCATTAGTTGCTGTATCTATCTTATTTCATCAGTGGGTTTTTTTTATTTTTATTTTTTTATTTTATTTATATCTATTTGTTCTGTATATATATGTGTCCATTGCAAACAATATATACTTGATATGTGTCCATCCAGCATATTGCTTGTGTGTGTGTTAATTTTTATCTACATGTTTTTGTGAGTGTCACCCGTCCATAACCTCACTGTATACTTCAAGTCTCATCTCCCTCTTCTCTCTGACCAACGTGAGCGCTTAGGGAAACAATAGCTATTAAATGGTGGCCAGCGAGGAGAATCCATTGACTGCACCACGCTGGGCTAATCGGGAGTGCCTATCGCACGCCGTTCCAAGACTCGCATTTAATAATGACACTGATTCATGCTCCCATTGTTATACCTGTCAGATTTGCGTTCCACCTTAGAAGCAAACAAATGGTCTGAAACACCCCCCTCTCTCCTCTCCTTCTCCCTCCTCTCCCGCCCACCTCCCTCTGTGTGTTTGTTTGTTACCAACGCATGTGTTGCATTCTGTTTAAAGCCTCGTCTGTTGCACTCGCTTTGACTTTTTGCGGTGACTACAACGGGCCCTTTGGGGTTTCAGACTATGTGCTCTCTTTTGTCTTCACTTCAACCTCCTGTATTTCTCTTTACTCAGTCTACCACTCCACTTCACCCACCTGTCTTTCTCTTTACTCAGTCTACCACTTCACTTCACCCTCCTGTCGTCCTCTTTACTCAGTCTACCACTTCACCCTCCTGTCTTTCTCTTTACTCAGTCTACCACTTCACTTCACCCTCCTGTCTTTCTCCTCGTTACTTCAGTCTACCACTTCACCCTCCTGTCTTCCTCTTTACTCAGTCTAACCACTTCACCCCCTGTCTTCCTCTTTACTCAGTCTACCACTTCACCCTCCTGTCTTCCTCTTTACTCAGTCTACCACTTCACCCTCCTGTCTTTTCTCTTTACTCAGTCTACCACTTCACTTCACCCTCTGTCTTGTCTTTACTCAGTCTACCACTTCACCCTCCTGTCTTTCTCGTGTACTCAGTCTACACTTCACTCACTCCTCCTGTCCTTCTCTTTACTCAGTCTACCACTTCACCCTCCTGTCCTTCTCTTTACTCAGTCTACGCACTTCACCTTCACCCTCCTGTCTTTCTCTTTACTCAGTCTACCA
>NC_036870.1:8992908-9018137 GCF_002910315.2 Salvelinus sp. IW2-2015
ACTTCACTTCACCCTCCTGTCTTTCTCGTTACTCAGTCTACCACTTCACCCTCCTGTCTTTCTCGTTACTCAGTCTACCACTTCACTTCACCCTCCTGTCTTTCTCGTTACTCAGTCTATCACCTCATGTCTGCCTTTCTATCTCTGTATATACGTTTTCACTCAAACCCACTGACAGTTGATAGCGAGGACCATAAAGATAAAATATCTAGAACTGCACATCTTTATGGCTAGGACTGATTAGATACTCGGGATATTCCTCATGGCTTTGAGGTCTTGAGGAAAAGGCGGGAGCCAAGGAATGGATAATGGTTGACAGGTTTAGATTATTGGAACAAAGCTCAGCTTTCCTCTTTAAACCTCCTGCCTCTCCCTCTTTCACCGCCAGTAATTAAGATCAGAAATGTTAGGTTTTTCACGCTCACAATGGATAGCTCCATTGGCAGCGAGTGCCATGCCAAGTCTCTGTTGAAACCTGGCAGATACTCATATTGTGAATAGAATAGACATGCACGCACACATGCATGCCTACACACACACGGACGCACCCATCCATGCACGCACGCACACACACACGTAGACAAAGACACGCAGGATGTGCCCTTGTCCCTGGCTCCAAAGACCTTGTGCTTTTTCATGTCACTTCACCTTGTCCCCAAGGACCGAAAAGCGTATTCATATATCATCTTCCAACCAACCCTGTCAATCAATCATACTGACAATGACAAAAGCCAGCTACAGCAAGTCATCCATTGTCAGTCACAATAGGCTTCCTTCCGCCTTTACCTCTCTACTCCGAGCTATTCATTAAAACATTTGTCATCCATTATTTTAAATGATCACATTGTCTATCGTGCTTTTCATATGTACTTGTAGCAATTACAGTGCAAATCAGACAGAATGGACAGGAATATGGCCTTCAGAGCATTGCAGAACATTGTTCCCTTCCTTGTCTTCTCTTGGACTTTCACAGTTCGTTTTTTTRCCTCAAATTTTCATGCACTTTTAGTATAGTTAATGTAAACCCTGGCATTTGTGTGTCTTCAGAAACAATGGCAGAGCCACACTTAGAACACTGCACCGTGGACTGTGTGAAGCGAAGTTGCTTTTGCATTCATAAGCTCAGTGTCTTTGAATACATAGCTCTGTGCTATTGGCTTTTATATTGCGTGTGTAACCGGGAGAGCCTCGGGCGAGTGGATTCAAATAGTGTTCGTCATCATCTCTCTTCTCTCACTGTCCATTCTGCAGCAGTCYTCTTAAGAGACAGACTGGGGGAAGAAATGTGGCAGCTCAAAAGGACATTGCACATACAGTATAGGGAGGATGAGACATCAACACACACTAAAACACACATACCCACATACATTCACACATTTCTCTCTCTGACGCACGCAAAAGTACAAACACGGACACACACACATTCCTATTGCATTAATCATACACACGTGTAGCTACTCTTAACTCACAGGCATCTGCACATGTTTTCTCAACCTGTAGGCACACAATACAGACTCTCTCAGTATCTAAGCACCAACATCCGGACACGGAGACATAAGTATTGCATGTACTGTAACTATACACGTGTAGCCTATTCTAAACGAATGGACGTGAACTCTAAACTTCTAGGCACATACACACGCTCGCCCGCTCACTCACAAACATACACACGCTCGCCCGCTCACTCACTCACAAACGCGTGCACCTACGCACCAAAATACTCGGCGAGAGGATGACACCATCGATTTCTAGAGGAGCCAAGAAAAACACAGGAACCAAAATGCTATACTGTATACGCCTGATGTCAAAGGATCACCTCTGTGAATAGGAGTGGGTTACTTTATTTACAGAGTTGTAGAGCCGCCGAGACATTTCCATAACGAAAGTGTTTCAACTTTGAGCTCTCTCTCTCTCTCTCTCTCTCTCTCTCTCTCTCTCTCTCTCTCTCTCTCTCTCTCTCTCTCTCTCTCTCTCTCTCTCTCGTCTTCTTCTTCTCTCCCTCATCTGTCTCCTCTCTCTTCTCTCTTCTCTTCTCTCTCTCTCTCTCTCTCTCTCTCTCTCCTCTCTCTCTCTTCTCTCTCTCTCTTCTCTCCTCTCTCTCTCTCTCTTCTCTCTCTCTCTCTCTCTCTCTTCTCTCTCTCTCCTCTCCTCTCTCTCACTCCGCTCTCGTCTCTCTCTCTCTGGTAAAAAAAACACAACATCACCTTTAGTCATGTAACAACTACAGGCACACGGGCAAGTAAATTCGCCTACGAAAACAACTTTGTCTCATCTAAAGGATGAATGAAAGCATACCTGGTGACGATTTTCTTTATAGACCGCTGCTTACCTGTCATGTTTACCAGGTAGATATGTAGATATTGTTAAATGGCATATATCATTATATATTCAATTACTTTCTACAGTAAAACAGTAATTACCTAATTGCATAGCAGTAACATGTCAGTTCCTTTAAGATTCATTGACTAAAGGGTTACCATTTGGTACCAGGTAGTCACCATTTGTTTTGAATTCTTTGAGGTAAGTAGGGTTGCCAAATAAATTCCCTGGTTTTCCAGAAATCCTGGTTGGAAGCGTACAGATTTCCTGCTTACTCCCTCCTTATTCCGGGAATCTTCCAACCGGGATTTCGGGAAAATCTGGGATTTTATTGAAAGTTCCTGGAATTTTGTCACCCTAGAGGCAAGGGAGTTAACGTTGTTTATAATAAAGGGTTACATGGAGAAAATCGGACCTCTCTGAAATTAAAATGGATGGCCCTCCCTTCAGCAAAATATATTTGACCTAAACCCTGCCTGAACGCTTGAAAAACCCTCCCCTATACCCAAAATAATAATTTAAACAAAGTAGATAGCAGAGAACATGTCTTCTTGGACAGACCAGAGCCTTATTTATGCAGTTTTAGAAACTACTCTTTGTCCTGTAAGCATTACATGGCAGCTCAGGAATTCTGATCGCGCAGAGGGCTGCGGGCCGGAAGGTTGTGGGTTCACAGACCACCATGGACAAGAGTAGACGTGGAAAGATCTCCTTTATAGTAAAATAATTGCATGAATCTATCACTGTATTTGGAGATCCGAGAATTTATTTTTATTTTATAAACATTTCATGCAATTCTACGTCATTTTACATGTTAGCAAAATCTTTTTTAAAAGCACAAAAATTACCAAAATTACAGGCTCATCATATTTCTCTATTGACAAATAAGTGTGTCTCGTTTGCAACGAAATTGTCCGTTTGCAAATAATTCAATCTGAGACTTCATTAGGTATCTGAGCATGGTACTTTCAAAAGTTCGGCCTACCCTTCCACTCCAGACAGAGTAGACCTACCGATGCCGAAAAATGTAAGCTTGCTGGCTACTCTTCTACAGTGGTTTAACCCAATGAGAGAAGGTCATAAGTGTTTCCCTAAAAAGCTGTCTGGGTTTAAACATCTATTGTCCAGGAAGTGAATAGCTTAATCAATTGATAGGGGACAGAATTAGATTACTTCCCAAGCCTATTTTTTTGTCTCCTCGCCTATAGAAGGTTGTAGCTCAGCCTGTGAATGTCAAAGAAAGGAGACAGGTGTATCTCCATCAGTTACAGCTTGTTTCTAGCATAAAGCATCAGACCAAAACACTGTCACTTTGTATCATCTGATCCGTTGTATTTTAGTCAACATCTTAAGCTAACAAGGCTTTTTATTTATTAATACAAGTAGTCTCACGCCCCCTCAATTTGAGTCTTGGTTTTAACTTAAAAAGCCATTCAATGACACYGAGGTAAGCTATTTAAAGAGTGCATGTTGGGTGGAGYAATTGGCCGACAAAAATCTATGGATATAGCAACCAATAGCCTACCTTTGTCTGTCAAACAGGTATTTCTTAAACAGGAACAAATAGGCTCCAACACAAAMCCCTCGTTGTTAGTAATGTCTAATTAAAATTAAGACGGTTTAAATMAATTATGCCTACATGAATGTGTCTACTTTCAGCACCATGAGTTGTCCATTTCCGATTTATTGAGCCAAGGCTGCTGCTTCAAGTTTCAGCACCACAATGTAAGTTACTCGAATCTGGCTTATTGTGATGTCAATAACTCTGATAAATACCGAATGGGCKAGAAACATATTGTTTTTAATCAAATCAATTATAGTAGTAGCAAGCTACCAAAGCTGACCTCCAGTCCTCATCTTTGCGCTCTCCTTCTCAAACTGAACAGAACATAGGCTATACTGCAGAGGTACTCAACTCTTGCCCTAAGAGGTCCGGACCATGTCGGTTTTKTGTTCTYCATGATAATTAATTACACACACCTGGTCTCAGGGCCTAAATCAGTCCCTGATTAGAGGYAAAACATTAACAAAATGCAGTCGAACTGGCTTCGAGGTCCAGAGTTGAGTTTGAAGGGTCTATAGGCTAGGCCTAAGCCTTTGACTCCTGAACTGCCACCTTAGGCCTACACACAGCACAGCCATTGGTTAGGCAGCACACAAAAAAGTGTTTGATCAGCAAGAGGAGAGCAAGCTGGGGCTCAGGGTTGGAATGTCCATTGCAGTGTGTAATTCAGCCTTGTTTAAATTACACCATCCCAGCAGCTATCTTAGAAATGTACCTTTTCTCTGCGCTTCTCCGAGCATGCACTTCSTAGCCTATAGGCTATGGATCTTTTGATTGAGACCACACTAAATAGCCTATAGGCACACTTGATATTGCGCGCCCAGCGGAGAATAAGAGACGAGGGGTAGCTACGTCAATATAGCCTAATAATAGCCTAATAAGCATAATTCTTAAACACTGAGAAATATAGAKAATTCATAAATTACAAATTACATGACCCTCCCCTGGACAAAATAATATATATACTAAACCCTCCCCTTGACTGAAATTGAAAAATCATGACCCTCCTCCATTCTGTAAATTTCGAGCCATCCCTAAGTATCAGAAATTACACATTTTACCACATCGTTTCTGAGTTAATACATACCTGTCAAGGCTTTGGGTAACTGGTGAAAAGGAGTGAGGCGCAGGAGAGTTGAGACGTGTGGACAAGGTATTTAATACTCGAAAAAACACCAGTATAGAAACAATACAACGGTGCGTGAAATATACCGGTACCACGAATAAACGGGTGTAAATACAAAACCCGGCAACAACATACCAGCCGTCAGATACAGCCATCAACATAGAACAAACACGCACACAAACATGGYGGAAACCAGAGGGTTAAATAATGAACATGTAATGGGGGAATTGAAACCAGGTGTGTAAAAACCAAAGACAAAACAAATGGAAAATGAAAAGTGGATCGGTGATGGCTAGAAGGCCGGTGACGTCGACCGCTGAACGCAGATCGAACAAGGAGAGGGACCGACTCCGGCGGAAGTCGTGACAATACCAGGTAAGTACTAGCTTAACCGGGCTGTAAAATAAAGTGCCAACGTATAACTCATAGTGTTGTGTATGCTGTCTTGATCTTTTCATTCCTGCCATTACAAGGCTACATAATGGAGTCGTGTGGTTGAATGAAGATAAATGTCCCTCAGGCCAGGGTAATCCGTGTATTATGTCCGCCTCATTTTGTTGACGGATGTAATGTGGGGATTCTCTTAACCTCGCTTAGCATAAATGACCTCATTTTGTGCCAAGATGTGCCATGACCCAGAATGGTGACCTCAGTCAAGATCATTACAGAAAACCAAAGCAAAGATCTCCACATTTACAAGATAAATTCTGAGCAGCACCTCCACACAGGGCCGGCTCTGGCCTTCTGGGGGCCCTAAGTGAGATTTGGAGGTCAATGGCTTCTATTGCTTTTCCTAGTAAGCACTTGGGGTTACTCCATATGCTTATCTAGATATGATATGGTGCCCTGGATGAAACCATTAACTAACCTTAGCCGTGGGGCTCTCATAGGCTACTGCAATCCCATGAGGGGATAATGTATAATTGTACAAGTACTCTATCTTTTCAATTACTTTAATGTATTTATTTATGGTAGAAATAAGATAGGAGTTTGTATTGTCACATACACAGGATAGGTGCAGTGAAGCAAAGGCATGTGACAGTCAGAGTATACTACATGACCAAAGGCATGTGACAGTCAGAGTATACTACATGACCAAAAGGCACATGTGGACAGTCAGAGTATACTAACATGACCAAGGCATTGTGAAGTATCAGAGTATACTACATGACCGCACAAAGGCATGTGACAGTCACGAAGATACTACATGACCAAAGGCAGTGTACGACAGTCAGAGTATTACCTACATGACAAAGGCAGTGACAGTCAGAGTATCATATCACATGACCAAAATAGTGACAGTCAGAGTATACTAAACATGACCATATATGGCATGTGACAGTCAGAGTATAACCTACATGACCAAAGCATGTGCCAGTACAGAGTATCTACATGACCAAAAGGACATTGACAGTCACAAGAGTATAAACACATGACAAATAGGCATGTGAGACAGATACAGAGTATAAACTACATGACAAAGGCTATGCTGAGTCAGAAGTATAGCTACAACATGACCAAAGGCAGTGACAGTCAGAGCTAAAATAACTAAAGCAATGACCAAAGAGTATGGTGGACACCTGCCTCAAATCATCCCTCCCTTTTCCCCCCCCAATTATCCCCATGGGAAAACCAAAATTGGGGGGGAAACATGAGAGGTAGTACCATTCCATTTGACCACTGCTATAACAGCTGTTCCAATCTTCTGGGAAGGGCTTTCCACAGTAGATTTTGAACATTGCTGCAGGACTTGCTTCTTTTCAGCCACACGAGCATAGTGAGGTCAAGGCACGGATGTTGGACCGATTAAGCCTGGCTCGCAGTCGGGGTTCCAATTCAGAGTGTTTCGATCGGAGTTGAGAGTCAGGGCTTAGGTGAAGGCCAGTCCAAGTTCTTCCACACCGATCTCGGTAAACCAACTTCTGTATGGATCTCGCTTTGTGCACGGGAAACAGGAAAGGGCGCCTCCCAAAACTTTTTGCCACAAAGTTTGGAACTACAGAAGTCGTCTAGAATGTCACTTAGGTACGCTTGTGAGCTTAAGGAGATCTTTCCTTCAACTTGGACACTAAGGAGGGCCTAGGCTCCGAACCATGAAAAAACAGCTCATACCATTATTCCTCCTCCACAAAAGTTTACAAATTGTCACTATGCATTGGGGCAGTAGCATTTTCCTGTTATCCGCCAAACCCAGATTCATCCGTCGGACTGCCAAGCAGGGGAAGTGGGATTCCATCACTCCAGAGAACGCATTTCCACTGCTCCAGAGTCCAATGGCGGCGAGCTTTACACCCCTCCAGCCGACACTTGGCATTGCGCAAAGCATTGATGCTCCTAGGCGTTGTTGTTCRTAGACATTTCCACTTCACAATAACAGCCCTTCCAGTTGACCGGGGAAGCTCTAGCAGGGCAGAKATTTTAGGAACTGTCTATGGAGATTGCATGGCTGTGTGCTTGATTTTATACACCTGTCAGCAACGTGTGTGCTGAAATAGCCGAATCCACAAATTTGAATGGGTGTCCACATACTTTTGTATACTGTATATCGTGTATATGGGATACACCTGGATGAATAAAGGAGAAATACAAAATGTCATAGTATAAGATGAGGCGTGCATATTAAAGTACATTTGCATAGATATATTGATTCTCTGGGCATCCCATCTACTTGTAGAATTGACCAGTTGAAGCTGATRGTAATATCTATCTAGATAGTCTCCTATTATCCTCTTATCCATTTATCTTTAAACCTTTTTATATTCCACGACATTCCAGTTGACTCTGTGCTTGATTATCTTTTCGTCTACCTGATAATTCGGTTATATGGAAACTGCATGCAATTACTTTTTCAATGAGCTATTCGGAGCATTTTTTGACCCCTTACAACATGTGTCAAACTCATTCCACGGAGGGCCGAGTGTACGGGTTTTCACTCCTCCCTTGTACTTGATTGATGAATTAAGGTCACTGATTAGTAATGAACTCCCCTCACCTGGCTGTCTAGGTCTTAATTGAAAGGAAAAAACAAAACCCACAGAAACCCACAGGCCCTCCATGGAATGAGTTTGACACCCCTGCCTTACAACATCAAATGAATTGTGTGTTTTTTTATGAATTAAACTAGATCAAAGGAAAAAGATTGGCTACGCTAACTCTATGTTCTGTAACAGCTTGATTTCATCGTTTTAGAAGAAGATTAAACATCCACACACACATCCAAAATGAGATCCAAACATCCAGAACCTCCCATTCACACCCATAGACACACACTCACTCACTCACTCAACACATGCACACACACACCACACACACACACACACACACACACACACACACACACACACACACAACACACACACACACACACACACACACAACACACACACACACACACACACACCACACACACACACCACACACACACACACACACACACACAGTCACCAAAGACACACACTTGTTCACACACAACCACATATACGCCTACACGCACACCCACGCCAACACACACAAATACACACACACACACACACACACATACAAAACATGCAAAACATTGGCCTAGACATCCAGGAGCATATGACTATTCCTCGCTCTATCCTGTGTGCTTAGCCTCCTTAATCCAAAGCTCATGTTTATTTATGATATGCCAATAAGGAGCACTTCAAAGAATCGTGCGGCCTGAAAAATCTCAGAGGTGTTCTCACAACGTCTGGAAATTAGACCCATCATTCTGGAGAACCGATGCACCAGACCAACCAACCAGACAGGGTCTGCCACTGCATTYGAGAGAGTACCGCCACAAAAACCCACAACCATGTCCCTTTGTTGGTAGCCCTTTAKATGAAGGTAACTCAAAGGGCATATAAAGGGTTTATAAGTAGTTACTAGACGCTATTAAAGGGTTTGTATGTAGTTAATAAGCAGATTTGTAAATAGATAACAGCTTACAAGTGGTTTATAACTAGCTAGTACTCTGGATATTTTAAGTACCTTGTAAATGATTTACTAGAAGTCAATGAGGTGGTAGTTAGTTAAAGGATTTATAAAGGATGTATATGTATTTGATCAAATATTCATATTTGAGTAACCATAACTTTCTAAATGATAAATGAATGGTTGAAATATTGTGATCTAATCGTTTCTGTGCTTGCCAAATAGTGTGATTCTTTAGATGGATAATGGGGTTCAGTGCTTGCCAAATAGTGTATTTATTTTYATGCACGGTTACTGTTATGCTATATTGCTTTACTGACATACTAACGTCTATAAGGTACACCACAGTATGGAATAGTGCAGCCATTTCATGAGTCTTGTTTCTCKTGGTCTGAGTCCTTTAGGTGCCTTTTGGCAYAGTCCAAGCGGGCTGTCATGTGCCTTTACTGAGGAGTGGCTTCCGTCTGGCCACTTTACCATAAAGGCCTGATTGGTGGAGTGCTGCAGAGGTGGTTGTGATTCTGGAAGGTTCTCCTATGCCCACAGAGGAACTCTGGAGCTCTGTCAGAGTGACCATCGGGTTCTTGGTCACCTCCCTGACCAAGACCCTTCTCCCCCGATTGCTCAGCTTGGCCGGGCGGCCAGCTCTAGGAAGAGTCTTGGTGGTTCCAAACTTCTTCCATTTAAGAATGATGGAGGCCACTGTGTTCTTTGGGACCGTCAATGCTGCAGAAATATGTTGGTACCCTTCTCCAGATCTGTACCTCGACACAATCCTTCGACCTCATTGCTTGGTTTTTGCTCTGACATGCACTGTGAACTGTGGGACCTTATATAGACAGGTGTGTGCCTTTCTAAATCATGTCCAATCAATTGAATTTACCACAGGTGGACTCCAATCAAGTTGTAGAAACATCTCAAGGATGATCAATGGAAACAGGATTACCTAAYCTCAATTTCGAGTCTCATAGCAAAGGGTCTGAATACTTATGTCAATTATTATTTATTTTTCAAATAAATTTGCTTAATATAAAAAATAAAAAATAAAAAAAATGTATTATGGGGCATTGTGTGTAGATTGATGAGGGAAACAATTAATTTAAGCACTTTTAGAATAAGGCTGTAATGTAACAAAATGTAGAAAAAGGGAAGGGGTCTGAATACTTTCCAAATGCACTGTAAGTGTGTGAATTAGACCATTTCCCCGTCCTGCTAAGCAGGCAAAATGTAACGAGTACTTTTAGGTGTCAGGGACAATGTAACGAGGACTTTTAGGTGTCAGGGAAAATGTGTGGAGTAAAAAGTACATCATTTTCTTTAGGAATGTAGTGAAGTAAAAGTAAAAGTTGTCAAACATATAAATGGTAAAGTATAGATTCATTGCGCCGATTCTGTTGAGAAACGTTTCTTAAATGGAACGAAACGAGGATAAACATACCTGAATTTGTCTTATAGAAACTCTCGTTTGCAATTGTTGGAACAATGATTACTCCCTAGAACAGCTAGATGCAGGCAAGAGTGTGCACGGTGGTATTGAATGTGTCACTGTCTGTCACCTTGATTACTCAAATTTCTCTTGACCTGTGCACCCACGTTGTAAACTTTCATTCATAGGCTAGGTTGTAGCTACCTCATGATGGGTACAGGGAAAATTAGAGTATCATCTAGTAGCATAAACCTATCAATGTTACATTGAGCTGGGTGAATGGAATATGAATGACAGTCATTCAATACGCTGTAATAGAAATAAGGTCATGTTCACAACAAAAAAATCATCCTCCTTCATCTTAAATGGCACCGACCACCACTGATTTGTCACGTAGATGACTAAATATCGCTGGTAATAATCCTGTCTCTGGAATCAGAACTTCTATTGCATTATTGAAAGTTCCTGGAGTCTAGCTCTTATCTTATCTTGGTACCATGGCTGAGCACATCAACAATGTGACACACAATGATAACATGATCAATTTAGTTCAACATTTCTCTGTTTCGTAATAGCACATTACTTCAGAAATGAGTCACGCAATGCTCACGCAAGTTCAGTTATGAAATGATAGCTGTATTGTATGCTTGTTATGGACAATGTAAAGTAAAGTAATAATAATAGGTTATTCTTTAAATACTCTCGACATTTTKAATGATTGTCCCACTCTTCTTGGAATAACACATTTCTGAATACAAATRCGTACTAAACCTTAACACTTATTTTCCAGCAAACCACATGGTATCATGATTGTCCTGTAAGGATCCAGATGTGTCGGCTCAGCTTTGCAGTGGATGACTTCGGCCAGACCCTCTCTCACCCACAGAGGGTGAATGGGGGGGACTGGTGGGGGGTTGACAGTTCACACCCTGTTGTAAATCAAGGATTAGAACTTTCAGCCCTCTCCAAATTCACACAGGAATGTGCCTTTGTTTCACAGACGTTTTCCCGCCGAAACTCTAACACGTTCTAAAGCGAATACTAGAACAATATTRCAACATAGAACGTGGGGGATGGTCAGAGGCGATCTAAAGAGTAATAATGTGATTTCGGTTGTTATTTTGTGATGTCATTAAAACGTTCATAAAGGAAATACTGTAACTTGAAAGTATATACACTACATGTACGAATTCTCCATCCTCCACATTGTGTATGAAATATGAAAAATTATGAAAGTGTTTTTGTTAAGAGATGGATGTGATCTTAGAAAATGTAAGAGGAAATTGTTTCTGTAACTTGAGTGAAGTCAGAGAGTCTCAGTCTCACCCACCGCCCCTTTTGAATGAACTGTATTATACGGTGGGTTAAGAATGAACATATCAGACCAGAGAGATGTTTAGCTCCAGCTCACGTCCAAAGTGATTCAAACTCAATCTCAACACAAGGTAGAGACGATAACGTCACCTCCCGGACAATCACTGGTATGGCTGATTAGCTGTCTTAAGTAAGGTATCTAGAAAAGCGAATTTAAATGGGACCCTTCTACTACTCTTCAAACCATCGTATTCTACTACTCTTCAAACCATCGTATTCTACTACTCTTCAAACCATCGTATTCTACTACTCTTCAACACCCATCGTTTCTAACTACTCTTCAAACCATCGTTATTTCTACTACTCTTCAAACCATCGTATTCTACTACTTTCCAAACCATCGTATCTACTACTTTCCAAACCATCATTCTACTACTTCATCACCCCACTGAGAACCACCGATCTTCAAAGAATAATTAATTCATGATTTCTTACTCCAAATGGTGGCAGTTCGTGTGCAAAGTATATATTACTGTGAGAGTGTTCTAAATTATACTAATGTTAATGAATACTCAGAGAAAAAAGATTCACTTGCAGAGTGCAGCAGGTGTTTATACGCCTTCGCAGAAGGCAGAAATCTGTCACAGGCAGGCATGGTCATACACAGTAGGCAAAACAGGCAGGTAAATAAAAAACTAGGACTAGTTCTAACTGGTTCTCACAAACAACGTAGGAAAAGCTTAGTAGAGTCAAAACGAACAATACCTCACAAAGCACAAACAGAATGAACTGAACTAAATAAGGAGCTGATGAGACCAGGTGAGTAAACTAACACAGGTGAAATCAATGAACAAAAATCAAAGATAGGGCTACGTTCAAGAACACAATGAAAACAGAACAGAAGTTGACTAAGAAAATAAATACAGAAACACTACAACTAAAGTATTATGTCTCTCTCTCTCTCTCTCTCTCTCTCTCTTCTCTCTCTCTTCTCTCTCTCTCTCTCTCGCTCTCTCTCTCTCTCTCTCTCTCGCTCTCTCTCCTCTCTCTCTCTCTCTCCTTCTCTCTCTCTCTCTCCTCTTCTCTCTCTCTCTCTCTCTCGCTCTCCTCTCTCTCTCTCTCTCTCACCCCTCTCCATCTCCACTCCCCCATTTGTAACAAGCTGCACATTGTAACGCTTTCCTCCTCCTCTTCATCAGAGAGAGAGCAGGATCAACCAAATCAGCTGAGTTTGAACACATAATATTAATTAAGAAAACACGAACTTGACTAAACTAACAAAAAACAACTACAACGGTGTAGACAGACCTAGACGACGAACTTAACATTAAAACAGAAGAACGCCGAATAGAAACATAAGCTACACAAATGAACGAGGCAACAAACAAACCGGAAAACAGTCCCGCGTTGGTGAACAGACACAGAACACAGGAACACCACCCACACACAAAACATTGTGAAACAGCCTACCTAAATATGACATCTCAATTAGCAGGAACGCCAAACACCTGCCTCCAATTGAAGCCATACCAGCAACCCTAAACACCATAGAAACAACCAACACTAGAATGCCACCACGAAACACTCCTGACCAACTAACACACAAAACTAAACAGAAAACAGGTCAGGAACGTACATAACCCCCCGCTCAAGAATCTACTGCCAACGCATAACCGAAAAAGTCCAGGGGAGGCGTCTGGGTGGGCATCTGACCACGGTGTTGGCTTAGGCCCTCCGGCGTGGTTCCCACCCCACCATAATCAATCCCCCTTCCTAGCCCTCCCCACAATGACCCCTCCCAAATAACCCACCTAAATTAGGGGCAACACCAGAACAAGACAGCTCTGGGACAAGTTAGCTCACGGACATAGGGAACTAGCTCAGGACAGAGGATCGCTTAGGAGAGAAGGATAGCTCAGAGGAGAGTAGCAGGTGGAACCGGACTAGGCAATCCCAAGAAGGGACGAGGCAGTCTAAGCCTCTCTAACGTATCTGCTTGGACGCTGACCATAGCCGCCATGACTCATGAGCGAACGGCTCGGACTGAAGGGCAGTCTGACGGATACTTCCCTATCATGTGGGCTGACGGACTTGGAGCTCATGGCAGGCTGACGGCTCTGGCGCTCATGGCACGCTGACAGCTCGGACGCTCATGGCTCTCTGACGCTCTGCTGCTCATGGCTCATGTCTGGCGGTGCGCTCTGGCTGCTCATAGCTCGCTGACGGCTCTGGCTGCTCATGGCTCGCTGACGGCTTCTGGCCTCATGGCTCGCTACGGCTCTGGCTGCTCATGGCTCGCTGAGCTCGGCATATCCTGTTCTGGCTTTGGCGCTCTGGCAGATCCTGTCTGGTTGACGCGTCTGGCAGATCTGTCTGGTTGCGCTCTGGCAGATCCTGTCTGGTTGGCGGGCTTGGCAGTCTCTGCTCTGGTTGGCGGCTGGCAGATCCTGTCTGGCCTCTAGCGGCTCCTGTCTGGCGGACGGCTCTATAGCGGCTCCTGTTGCGGACGCGTTCTGTAGGCTCATGGCAACGGGCGGCTTTGCAGCTCATGGCAGTACGCGTGCAGCTCATTTGCAGACGAGGCTCATGCGCGCTGGAGACGGATGGTCAGATGGCGCTGGCGGACGGATGGCTCAGATGCGCTGAGAGCGGATGGCTCGCCGAGGATAAGCCCACTGTAGACCTGGTGGCTGCCGGAACTTGAGCACCGGGCTAAGGAACGCACCCTTCAATACTAGTGCGGGGAGGCAGGGACAGGGCACACTGGACTCTCAAAGCGTACTCTATACCTGGTGCGTGTCCGTACCGGCACTGTGGCACCGGCTGAGGCACCCACCTCAGACTAGTACGGGCGAGAAGTGACAGTGTGTACAGGACCTAGGAGACGCACAGGTGCTTAGTGTGGGGCCGAACTGGAGACCGAATGGATACACGCACTATAGGAGAGTGCGTGGAAGAGGAACAGGGCTTCTGGAAACGCACTGGTAGCCAGTACGTAGTGTAGGCACTGTAGTACTAGCTGGGGCGGGAGGTGGCGCCGAAATACCGGACCGTGCAGCGTACTGCTCTCTTGAGCATTGAGCCTGCCCAACCTTACTGGTTGAATGCTCCCGGTCGCCCGACCAGTGCGGGGAGTGGAATAACCCCACCGGCTATGTAGGTCGAACCGGGAAACCATGCGTAAGGCAGGTGCCATGTATGCCGGCCCGAGGAGACGCACTGGAGACCAGACCGTTGAGCCGGCCTCATGACAACGCTCAATGCCCAATCTAGCCCTACCAGTGCGGGATGGAATTACCCGCACCGGGCTATGCACACGTACAGGAGACACCGTGCGCTCTACTGCGTAACACGTGTCTGCCCGTACTCCCGCTCTCCACGGTTAGCCTGGAATGGGCGCAGGTCTCCTACCTGCCCTTGGCCCACAACCCCTAGCCCCCCCAAGAATTTTTGGGTGTTACTCACGGCTTTTCGGCTTCCGTGCAGACGCGTCCCCTCATAACTCCGGTTGTTTGGGCTTGATTCACCGGTTTCCAGCCAGTTTTCTTGCTGCCTCTCATATCGCCGCCTCTCTGCTTTCGCTGTCCTCAGCTCAGCTTTGGGACGCGATATTCTCCTGGCTGTGCCCATGACTTTACGTCCAATATTTCCTCCCAAGTCCATGATTCCTGTGTAGCAGCACTGCTCAATTCACGCCGCTTGGTTCTGGATCGGTGGGGTGTTCTGTAACGGCTTTCCTCCTCCTCTTCATCAGAAGAGAGGAGCAGGATCGAACCAAAATGCAGCTGAGTTTGAACACATAATTTATTAAAGAAAACACGAACTTGACTAAACTAACAAAACAACAAACGTGTAGACAGACCTAGACGACGACTTCATAAAAACAGAAGAACGCACGAATAGGAAACATAGGCTACACCAAATGAACGAGGAACAAACAAACCGAAAACAGTCCCGCGTGGTGAACAGACACAGACACAGGAGACAACCACCCACACACAAACATTGTGAACAGCCTACCTAAATATGACTCTCAATTAGAGGAACGCCAAACACCTGCCTCCAATTGAGAGCCATACCAGGCAACCCTAAACCAACATAGAAACAGACAACATAGAATGCCCACCCAAACTCACGTCCTGACCAACTAACACACAAAACTAAACAGAAAACAGGTCAGGAACGTGACAGCCATATTGTGTCAGTCCGCTAGGGACCTGTTTTAATGTATTAAGTGTGTATGTTTATACTGTGTTACAATTTGGTTAGTTAGAAAATAAATAATTAAACCGATTTGTGTAGTACTGAATCATAAGTAAGGCTGGGGTTTTTGCAGATGCAGGAGGTTATGACTGTTCAGAATGATGATATGATACGGTAAAGACCTTTAGAGTTTAATTTGGGAGATGGTAACTCTTTAAACAACCGCTCCCGTGGTGCCCCAAATCCTAATAAGTTAATTGTTGCATGATTGATTTAATCCGGTAACAATTAAACATAGTTAGTTGATTAGATAAATAACAGTCATCACATTAATGAAAGTAAAGTCATGGCAATGGCTTATTCACACAATCATATCCACCTTCTACGCAATGTTCTAAAAAAAAACGAAAAGCCCCATCCAGTTCCTGTACCATTTCAATAACACATTAGTTACCTGCCTACCGCTGTGGCTGTTGAAAGGCTGTTTGGCTACGGGGGGAGTACACAGCAGCAATCTGACAGCTAATCAATGGCTTTTGATTGGTCCCTATTGCAGCTGCCAAAGCGGTCATCATAGACCAGGCTTAAAAGGGTCCCTGGTCACAGGAAATAGACTGCAGTCAAATAACCACCTCTCAACCCACAAGCGATTTACCCTGAGATACAGTATCTATCTGGCCTCCTCCATTAACGTCCTTGGAAAATTCCTCTTTACTGTAGGTCAATTATGGGAGTCTGATCCCCACAATGTCATTGTATAGGTAACGCACAAACACTGTGTAGAAATTGACTTGTTGAGGATCAAACATGGTTACGTAGTGCACATAAAAATAACTTTTGCGGTTAAATTCCCAGTACCGAATAAAAAATACAAGTTAAAGAGGTTTCCATRCCATTTTCAACTGTACTGATGGTTTTGTCACAAAAAAAATTACAAGATAAAGGTAAACTGTGCAGGCAAGGAGATTGAATCTAAACCAAGTGTAACTTATCTTTGTGTGTCCTTAGATCAATCCCTTTCTGGAGACCTGATTGCTGCTGAAATTATTTCTAAAATGGCAAACAAATTGAAATGTTTATAACGTGACACTAGATATTTTCACATCAAAGTTAAGAAACTGCTTGTCTCAACCTTGATTCAGAGTCCTTTTGATTATGCCTGCTCTGCTTGGTATAGTGGGCTATCAAAAAAGATGAAAAAGAGAATGCAGGTCATGCAAAATAATGTTATCCGGTATATGCTGTGTCCCCCCCTAGAACCCACATAGGGGTACAGGAGTTCTGTGAGGTGGGCTTGTTGTCTTTGGAGTCCAGAGTGGACCAACTTAAACGTAATCATATGTTTGACATCTTAAATGATCGTGCCCCAGCTTATATGAAAAAAGACATTGCTATGGTCTTTAACCAACACAGTTACAATACCAGAGCTAGTGATATGTCGTGTAAAATCCCAAGAGTAAACAGTACTGCGAGGAGCATGTTTTTCTAMACAGACATTTGCCTATGGAATAGCCTCCCCTTAGAGATCAAGCTAAGAAATAGCTTTAAAAATCAGGCAAAGGTTTTCATTTGGACAAGGTTGTACAAGTAAGAGAAACCACTCCACTGCCCCTTATGCACCCTACTGCTGGTCAGGTGTATTTATTTGAATGATAGGTATGATGTGCAATGAAGAGAGAGTTTTTTGAAGGTCGAAATGTGAAATGAGCATGGTTGATTTTTAAGGTTAGGGAAAAGTGCAGTGAATAGTGCCACTTTTTAGGATGTCAGTGTCAATGAATGTATTTATGGTTGTTTGTAATTTTGTCTTGCCTTTTAATCATTGTGTGTGTTATTGTTTGTACCATCGAGGACCACTTTGGAAACAAGCATTTTAAATAATACTTTTAAGTGATATCCTCTGGGTCCACATTGTACATTTTGTTGTATATGTCTGTTACCCAAAATAAATTCAATTCAATTCAATGAGTTTAAACATGGGAATGGCAAGATGACAGCAATTGGTAAGTCATTGAGAAAGGACCGTTCTGTATGTGAATCCATGATAACAATGACGGAGAAATCAGATTATCTCTAGGGACAATCAAGACYGAACAACATTGTTGTGACGGAATTGCAGAATCTCCACATGAGACCTGGTCGGAGTCTGAGGGCAAAGTGAGGGAAATGGTCTAGGAGAAACGGACGATTGAGGTGGAGCGCGCCCACAGGACTCAAACTCACCACTGGCCCAGGTGACAGGCCCGATAGTGGTCAAGTTCCTGAGGTTCAAGGACAAGGTARTGTAGRGGTTCCGGAAGAGCCAAGATCTTGAGAGGAACGTACAACTTCCTCAACGAGGACTATCCCTGAAGCTGTGCGCAAGAAGAGGAAAGAACTTACCCCAGCCATGAAAGCTGCCAGATCGCGTGGGGACATTGCTTACATCTGTTATGACATGCTTATTTTCCAACCTTTTTCCCAAAAGCCTGGGAGGGATGAGAGAGCCAAGCKTGTGGATTCGTAGCTTCAACCKCACAGCACACACACACTTACACACACCAACTTATTAATGGACTGCTGAATGTATATATTTTTCTTTGGCTTTGTTTGAGCTTTTCCATGTTATGTTTATCTCTGTTAAGCTACTCAGGAAAGGGCTAGAAAATAGCCCYTATTAATATATGCAGCCTTAGAAATAAGGTTCATGAAATCAATAACTTGCTAACATCAGAACATTCATATATTAGCCATTTCTGAYACTCACTTAGATAATTCATTTGATGATACAGCAGTAGCAATACAAGGATATAACATCTATAGAAGAGACAGGAATGCTTATATATTCAGAGCCATATCCCTGTAATGCTTAGAGAAGACCTTATGTCAAGTGTTATTGAAGTGTTGTGGTTGCAGGTTCACCTGCCTCATCTAAAACAATTTATTTTGGGGTGTTGCWATAGGCCACCAAGTGCTAACAGTCAGTATCTAAATAATATGTGTGAACTGCTTGAAAGTGTATMTGATGTAAACAGAGAGGTCTACTTTCTAAGGGACCTGGTTTTCATCAAGRTTTCCGCTCAAMAGGAAGCTTCTCACTGTAACCAMTGCCTGTAATCTGGATCAGGTTATTAATCAACCTACCAGGGTGTTTACAAACACWACAAGAACAAGATCATCCACATGTATTGATCACATTTTTACTAATGCTGTAGAACTTTGTTCTAAAGCTGTATCCATACCCATTGGATGTATTGATCACAATATAGTGGCCAGCTATATCCAGGATAGCCAAAGTTCCTAAATCTGGGCCTAAAATAGTGTATAAGAGGCAATTGAACTGATTCCAGAGGCTGTTCCAAAACACCGCCGGCGGAAAAGAGGTACTCGGAGTGGAGTTTTAGTCCGACTCAGGTGGCGCGCACACCCCCCACCGCTTCCGAGTACATTACTCGCTAATGTTCAGTCTCTGGAAAATAAAYTTGATGAGCTAAGGGCGAGGATTTCCTTCCAGAGAGACATCAGGGATTGTAACATACTATGTTCCACGAAAACATGGCTCTCTCGGGATATACTGTCTGAGTCGGTTCAGCCAGTTGGGTTCTCAGTTCATTGCGCAGACAAGAATAAATATCTCTCCGGGAAGAAGAAGGGCGGGTGTGTATGTGTCATGACTAACTACTCATGGTGTGATTGTGATAACATAAAGTAACTCAAGTCCTTTTGTTCACCCYACCTAGAATACCTCACAATCAAATGCCGACCGTATTACCTCCCAAGAGAATTCTCTTCGGTTATAGTCGCAGTCGTGTATATAACCCCCTCAAGCCGATACCACAACAGCCCACAAAGAACTTCACTGGACTTTATGCAAACTGGAAACCACATATCCTGAGGCTGCATTACCTGAGGCTGCATTAATTGTAGCTGGAGATTTTAACTAAGCAAATTTGAGGAAAACGTTACCGAAATTCTATCAACACATTGACTGTAATACTTGTGCTGCTAAAACACTCAACCACTGCTACTCCAACTTCRGGGATGCCTACAAGGCCCTTCCCCACCCTCCCTTCAGCAAATCAGATCACGACTGCATTTTGCTCCTGCCTTCCTATAGGCAGAAATTCAAACAGGAAGTACACGTGCTAAGGACTATTCAACGCTGYTCTGATCAATCGGAATCCATGCTTTAAGATTATTCTTGATCACGCGTACTGGGATATGTTCCTGGTAGCCTCCGAGAACAACATAGACGAATACACAGATACGGTGACTGAGTTTATCAGGAAGTGTTGTAGGAAATGTTGTACCCACTGCGACTATTAAAACCTACCCTAACCAGAAACRGTGGATAGATGGCAGCATTCACGCAAAACTGAAAGCGCAAACCATCGCATTTAACCATGGCAAGGTGACTGTGAATATGACCGAATACAAACAGTGTAGTTATTCCCGCCGTAAGGCAATCAAACAGGCAAAACGTCAGTATAGAGACAAAGTGATTCGTAATTCAACGACTCAGACACGAGACGTATGTGGCAGGGTCTACAGACAATCACAGACTACAAACGGAAAACCAGCCACGTCACGGACACCGACGTCTTGCTTCCGGACAATCGAAAAAACCTTTGTTGGCCCCCTTTGAGGATAACACAGTGTCACCAACACAGCCTGCTACCAAGGACTGTGGGCTCTCCTTCTCCGTGGCCGACGTGAGTAAGATGTTTAAGTGTGTTAACCCTCGCAAGGCTGTCGGCCCAGATGGCATCCTTAGCCGCGACCTCAGAGCATGCGCGAACCAGCTGGCTGGTGTGTTTACGGACATATTCAATCTCTCCCTATTCCCGTCTGTTGTCCCCACGTGCTTCAAGATGTCCACCATTGTTCCTGTACCCAAGAAGCAAAGGTAACTGAACTAAATGACTATCACCCAGTAGCACTCACTTCTGTCATCATGATGTGCTTTGAGAGACTAGTCAAGGATCATATCACCTCTACCTTGCCAGACACCCTAGACCCACTTCAATTTGCTTACCGCCCCAATAGATCCACAGATGACGCAATCGCCATCGCACTCCACACTACCCTATCCCATCTGGACAAMAGGAATATCTACGTAAGAATGCTGTTCATTGACTATAGCTCAGCATTCAACACCAAGTACCCTCCAAGCTCATCATTAAGCTCGAGGCCATGGGTCTGAACCCCGCCCTGTACAACTGGGTCCTGGACTTCCTGACGGGCCGCCCCTCAGGTGGTGAAGGTAGGAAACAACACCTCCACTTRGCTGATCCTCAACACTGGCGCCCCACAAGAATGCGTGCTCAGCCCCCTCCTGTACTCCCTGTTCACCCATGACTGCGTGGCCATGCACGCCTCCAACTCAATCATCAAGTTTGCAGATGACATAACGMTAGTAGGCCTGATTACCAACAATGACGAGACAGCCTACAGGGAGGAGGTGAGGGCCCTGGGAGTGTGATGAAGAAGGCGCAACAGCGCCTCTTGAACCTCAGGAGGCTGAATAAATGTGGCTTGGCACCTAAAACCCTCACAAACATTTACAGATGCACAATTGAGAGCATCCTGTCGGGCTGTATCACCGCCTGGTACGGCAACTGCCCGCAACCACAGGGTTCTCCAGAGGGTGGTGCCTCCAGGACACCRACAGCACCCAATGTCATAGGAAGGCAAAAAAGATCATCAAGGACAACAACCACCCGAGCCACTACCTCATCACCCRGCTATCATCCAGAAGGCGAGGTCAGTACAGGTGCATCAAAGCTGGGACCGAGAGGCTGAAAAACWGCTTCTATCTCAAGGTCATCAGACTGTTAAATAGCCATCAGTAACACCTCAGAGGCTGCTGCCCTATATACATAGACTTAAAATCACAGGCCACTTTAATAATATTTACAGCTTTTGCATTGCTCATCTCATATGTATATACTGTATTCTATTATATTCTACTGTATCTTAGTCTATGCCGCTCTGACATTGCTCGTCCAAATATTTATATATTCTTAATTCCATTCCTTTACTTAGATTGTGTGTATTGTTAGATATTACTTGTTAGATATTACTGCACTGTTGGAGCTATAAACACAAACATTTCACTACACCTGCAATAACATCTGCTAAACACTTGTATGTGACAAATKAAATTTGATTTGATWCGGACTGTCAGAACTGTTAAGGCTCCATGGATTGATGAGAAATTTGAAKAACTGTATGGTTGAAAGAGATGGGGCAAAAGGAGTGGCTACTTAGTCTGGCTGCACATCTGACTGGCTGACTCACCATGAATTTAGAAATGATGTGACGAAACAACAAAAAGAAGATGAAACTGTATTATGAAGCCAAGATCAATTATATAAATAATGATGGGGGAAAAATGGGCAGAAAGACAAATMAYGCTCCGTCTTTCCTCCAATCAGATGGCTMATTCATCACAAAACCATTTGATGTTTCCAATTATTTTAATGATTACTTCATTGGCAAAGTGGGCAAACTTAGGCAGGAAATGCCAACAACGAACAGTGAGCCATCTTACTCATGCATAAAAAAATTTGAATGAAACAAAAGTTCGAATTTTATAAAGTTAGTGAGGGAGAGGTGGAAAAATGATTGTTATCGATCAATAATGACAAACCTCCTGGCATTGATAACTTAGAGGGAAAGCTACTGAGGATGGAAGCTGACTCTATAGCCACTCCTATCTGTCATATCTCGGAGGGAAGCCAAAGTCATTTCACTACCCAAGAGTGGTAAAGCGGCCTTTACTTGTTCTAACAGCAGACCTATCACCTTGCTGCCAGCTCTTGACAAACTGTTGGAAAAATGGTGTTTGGCCAAATACAATGCTATTTCTCCGTAAACAAATGAACAGCAGACTTTCAGCAMGCTTATAGAGAAGGTATCTCAACATGTACTTCACTGACACAAAMGACGGATGATTGGTTGAAAGAAAWGGATAATAAGAAGATTGTGTGAGGTGTACTGTTAGATTTCTTTGATATTATTCACCATAACCTATTGTTGAGAAAACGTACAGTATGTGTTATGGCTTTATACTTATCTAATAGAACTCAGAAGGTTTTCTTTAATTGAAGCTTCTCTGATGTCAAACATGTAYTGTGTGGTGTACCGGAAGGTAGCTCTCTAAGCCCTCTTTTATATTTTTACCAATGACCGGCCACTGGCATTAAACAAAGCATATTGTCCATGTATGCTGATGATTCAACCATATACGCATCAGCAACCACAGCTAATGAAGTCACTGAAACCCTTAACAAAGAGTTGCAGTCTGTTTTGCATTGGGTGGCCAGTAATACTCTGGTCCTGATTACTAAGTATTGTATTGTGTACAAATCATTTCCTAATTTTTAGACCTCAMCTGAATCTGGCAATGAYTGGTGTGGTTGTTGAACAAGACTAAATTACTTGGTGTTACCTTAGATTGTAAACTGTCATGGTCAAAACATATAGATTCAATGGTTGTAAAGATGGGGAAATGTCTGTCCATAACAAAGAAATTCTCTGCTTTTTGACACCACACTCCACAAAGCKAGTCCTGCAGGCTCTAGTTTGATATCATCTTGATTATTGTCCAGTCATATGGTCAAGTGCTGCAAAGAAAGTCCTAGTTAAGCTGCAGCTGGCCCAGAACAGAGCGGAACGTCTTGCTCTTCATTGTAATCAGAGGGCTAATATTAATACTATGCTTGCCAGTCTCTCTTGGCTGAGAGTTGAGGAAAGACTGACTGCATCACTTCTTGTTTTTATAAGAAACATTAATGTGTTGGAAATTCCAAATTGTTTGTATAGTCAACTTACACACAGCACTGACCCACACACACTTACCCCACCAGACATGCCACCAGGGGTCTTTTCATAGTCCCCAGGTCCAGAACAAATTCAAGTAAAGTACAGTATTATACAGAACCATGAGTGCATGGAATGCCTTTCCATCTTATATAGTGCAAGTGAACAGCAAARCTGGTTTCAAAAAACAAATAAAGCAACACCTCACGGCACAACGCCTCTCCCCCATGTGACCTACATGTACTTGTTGTGTATAAGTACCGACATGTATGCGTAACTGGTAGATGCACACACACACACACACACACACACACGTTAATGTTTAAATGTATATACATTTTAACGTTTTTTTCTGTAATGTATTTTTCGTTATGTGTCGGACTCCATTGGCGTCCTTATCCTTATCAGACCTGGGTTCAAATAGGGTATTTAATTACTTTTAAATACATTTGGAAGTAAGTATTAAGATATTTTTTATTTGAAAAGACAGTTGAATATTGGAAAGTATTTGAAAATACTTAAATACACTAACTCAAATACACTCCCATGCATTTAACCCAGGTATTTGAAATAAGTATTTGAAATAAGTATTTGAAAAGGCTTTCAAATACTGTAGTAAGCTATTTATAAGAAGTTATTTGAAAATAGAATTAGTTGATTCAGGCCACATTAGTCGAAAATACTCAAATACACAGAAAATAAGTATTTAAAAAACAAATACTCAAATACACTTGTATTTTAACCCAAGTTTGGTCCTTATTGATGATCCATTTATTTGACATGTATTTGATGCATAGCTCATCTCTCTTTCATATGCAGGGACTCTGGCTGGACAAGTATGCCGGACGCGAACAAAAATACATTGGCTGAGCTCCAATAGTTTAAAACAGCTCTTTACTCATCATGTTCTTACATGAACTCGGGTCTTAAAGTGCCTCATACTTGAGCGCAATATGGTGGGAAGCTGTTTGTTACCTTACCAACCAGTGGTCCTAAAGTGAAGCCGACAGCAAAAGGAGTCATTAAATCTATTGGGAGATAGATTGATTTTTCTCCAGTATCTTTCGGCCCATAGAGATGAATACCTTCCCAAGGCAAGTAATGAATGAGTGTGGGACGGCCTGGCAGAGCCTTGAGAAATCGTCGTAATTGAGAGGTCTAAGGCCCCTCCAGCTGACCGGTAACAAAGGCAAAGAGCTAATCAATCGAATCAAATTTTATTTGTCACTTCGATTGCCACGTCTCACACTTCAGCCTATTTGAATTTTCTTTTGATTTATTTATGAAAACCTACTTGATAGGTGTCGATGTCCTCATTTGTGGATTTACAGACGTGTTTATACGTTTTATGAACACATTTTTATTAGAATTATGAATGCACATTGTATAATATGGTACAACGTTTATTTTCCACTTTCTGAAATTGGTGAAAGATTTGGAAAACACATTAAAAGACCTTGCGTTGAGCGGTATGGTTGGTGGCGGCAAGATTCAGTTGTGCCGACGTTGTCTCTTTTGTAGGATGTATGCTGGACATT
>NC_036870.1:9021590-9047890 GCF_002910315.2 Salvelinus sp. IW2-2015
TTCTGATCGTGAAATTAGTTAAAGTTGAGCGTTGGTGTCTGTTTTCTCTGGCTACTGCCGTGCGATTTCTGACTCGTTAGCTAATGATGGTGGCTAAGGGAGGTAGCAAGTAATGTAAAACTGATTTATAGCCTAAAATATTCAACTTTTTTTCGCAACAACATAGAGATTTATTGTGTAACATGTTTATAGGACTGTCATCTGCGGGAGTTGTTTTTTCTAGGTTATTTAGGTTAGTTCTAGGTTAGTTAGGTTGGTTTTGCATGCTAGCTGCATGCTAGCTGCATGCTACCGTGCTCGTGAAAATATCTGTCTCTTTTTGTATTTGGTGGTGAGCTACATGAATATATGTGTGTGTTTTCGCTGTAAAACATTTAAAGATCTGAATATTGTCTGTAATTCACAAGAATCTTTCTCTTTCATTAGCTATCCACCATATATTTCTCTGAAATGTTTCTGATGTTAATAAGGTAGTTGACGTTGGTGTCTGTATTTTCTTCTGGCTACTCCCGTGCGATTTCCTTACTGTAGCTATATGCGTAGCAGTAAATGTAAAACTGATTTATATAGCTAAAATATGCATTTTTTTTGAACAAACATAGATTTATTGTGTAACATGTTATAGGACTGTCATCTGAGGTAGTTTTTTTCTAGTTTATTTAGGTTGGTTTTAGGTTGTTAGGTTGTGCTTGTGCATGCTACTTCTTCATCCTACTTGTGCTGTGAAAAATGTCTGTCCTCTTTTTTATTTGGTGTGTGAGCGTAACATAAATATATGTGGTGTTTTTCTCTGTAAAACATTTAAAAAATCGGACATGTTGGCTGGATTGACAAGATGTTTTATCTTCAAATGCTGTTATTGGACTTGTTATATGTGTGAAAGTTAAATATTTTACAAAAATAGATTTTGGTTTTTCGCGCCCTGCACTTGCAGTGGCTGTTGTCGATTTAGCCCGGTGTCGGGCTTGCAGCCTGACAGAAGTTATCATGCAGGGACTCTGGCTGGACAAGTATGCCGGACAAAAATACATTGGCTGAGCTCCAATAGTTTAAAACAGCTCTCTTTACTCATCATGTTCTTACATGAACTCGGGTCTTAAAGTGCCTCATACTTGAGCGCAATATGGTGGGAAAAGCCTGTCTGTTACCTTCACCAACCAGTGGTCCTAAAGTGAAGCRGACAAGCAAAAGGAGTCYTTAAATCTATTGGGAGATAGCCATMGATTTTTCTCCAGTACTTTCGGCCCATKGAGATGAATYCCTTCCCAAGGCCAGTAATGATGAGTGTGGGACGGCCTGGCAGAGCCTTGAGAAATCCGTCCGTAATTGAAGAGTCTAAGGCCCCTCCAGCTGACCGGTAACAAAGGCAAAGAGCTAATCAAATCGAATCAAATTTTATTTGTCACATTTCCCGAATTGCCACCACTTCAGCCTATCTGAATTTTCTTTTGAATTTATTTATGAAAACCTACTTGATAGGTCGATGTCCTCATTGTGGATTTACAGACGTGTTTAATACGTTTTATGAACACATTTTTATTAGAATACTTATGAAATGCACATTGCTATATCTGGTAACACGTTTATTTTCCCTCGACTCCAACCCCATTCAATGCGTTGAGCGGATGTGGGTGGAGCAAGATAGCTCAGATGTGCGAGTGCCTTTTTGAATTTTGAATCACAAGCGCTGAATAAAACTGGTGTTGACTTTACGGTCAAATGCTTGCTTACAAGCCCTTCCCAATGARAAAGAGTTTAAAAATAGTAACAGAAGAAGAAGAAKATATAATACACAAGAATGGAGCTATATACAGGGAGTATCAGTACCAGATCCATGTGCAGAGGTACAAGGTATTTGAGGTAGATATGTACATGAAGGCAGGGTAACGTGACCTAGACATCAGGATAGATAATAATAAGGTATTTTGAGGAGAATATGTACATGAAGGCAGGGTAACGTGACTAGACATTCAATGATAGATAATAATAAGTAAGTATTTGAGGTAGATATGCACATGAAGGCAGGGTAAAGTGACTAGGCATCAGGATAGATAATATTAAGGTATTGAGGGGTAGATTGTAACATGAAGGCAGGGTAAAGTGACTAGGCATCAGGATAGATAATAATAAGGTATTTGAGGTAGATATGTACATGAAGGCAGGGTAAAGTGACTAGACATCATGATAGATAATAATAAGGTATTTGAGGTAGATATGCACATGAAGGCAGGGTAAAGTGACTAGGCATCAGGATAGATAATATAAAGGTATTGAGGTAGATTTGTACATGAAGGCAGGGTAAAGTGACTAGGCATCAGGATAGATAATAATAAGGTATTTGAGGTAGATATGTACATGAAGGCAGGGTAAAGTGACTAGACATCAGATAGATAAATAATAAGGTATTTGAGGTAGATATGTTACATGAAGGCAGGGTAAGTGACTAGACATCAGGATAGATAATAATAAGGTATTTGAGGTAGATATGTACATGAAGGCAGGGTAAAGTGACTAGGCATCAGGATAGATAATAAGGTATTTTGAGGTAGATATGTACATGAAGGCAGGGTAAAGTGACTAGGCATCAGGATAGATAATAATAAGGTATTTGAGGTAGATATGTCTAGTACATGAAGGCAGGGTAAAGTGACTAGGCATCAGGATAGATAATAATAAGGTATTTGGTAGATATGCACATGAAGGCAGGGTAAAGTGACTAGGCATCAGGATAGATAATATTAAGGTATTGAGGTAGATTGTTGTACATGAAGGCAGGGTAAAGTGACTAGGCATCAGGATAGATAATTAATAAGGTATTTGAGGTAGATATGTACATGAAGGCAGGGTAAAGTGACTAGGCATCAGGATAGATAATAATAAGGTACTTGAGGTAGATATGTACATGAAGGCAGGGTAAAGTGACTAGGCATCAGTATAGATAATAATAAGGTATTTGAGGTAGATAGTACATGAGGGCAGGGTAAAGTGACTAGACATCAGGATAGATAATAATAAGGTACTTGAGGTAGATATGTACATGAAGGCAGGGTAAAGTGACTAGGCATCAGGATAAGATAATAATAAGGTATTTGAGAGGTAAGATATGTACATGAAGGCAGGGTAAAGTGACTAGCATCAGGATAGATAATAATAAGGTATTTGAGGTAGATATGTACATGAAGGCAGGGTAAAGGACTAGGCATCAGGATAGATAATAATAAGGTATTTGAGGTAGATATGTACATGAAGGCAGGGTAAAGTGACTAGGCATCAGGATAGATAATAATAAGGTATTTGAGGTAGATATGTACATGAAGGCCAGGGTAAAGTGAAGACATCAGGATAGATAATAATAAGGTATTTGAGGTAGATATGTACATGAAGGCAGGGTAAAGTGACTAGACATCAGGAATAGATAATAATAAGGTATTTGAGGTAGATATGTACATGAAGGCAGGGTAAGTGAACTAGGCATCAGGATAGATAATAATAAGGTATTTGAGGTAGATATGTACAGAAGGCCGGGTAAAAGTGACCTAGTGCATCAGGATAAGATAATAATAAGGTATTTGAGGTAGATATGTACATGAAGGCAGGGTAAAGTGACTAGGGCATCAAGGATAGATAATAATAAGGAATTTTGGAGGTAGATATGTACATGAAGGCAGGGTAAGTGACTAGGCATCAGGATAGATATAATAAAGGTATTTGAGGTAGATATGTACATGAAGGCAGGGTAAAGTGACTAGCATCAGGAATAGATAATAATAAGAGTAAATAAAGAACAGAAGCAGCAGCAGCAGCAAATGATGAGTGTAAAAGTGTGTGTGTATGTACGTGTGTTTGGTGTGGGCGATGTGTATGTGTGGTGTGTGTGTTGTGTATGTGAATGTGGTGTGGGTTTTGTGTGGGTGCCAATGTAGTGTGTGTGAGTGTGTATATTTAGTCTAGTGAGTGTGCATAGGGTAGCGCAAGAACAGCGTCAGGGCAGATAGTTCAGGTACCATTAATTTACTATTTAGCAGTCTATATGGCTTGGGGGTAGAAGCTGCTTCGGAGCCTGTTAGTGAACAGTCTATGCTTGGTGGCTGGAGGCTTTTGCAATTTTTCATGCCTCTTCTGACATCACCTGATATAGAGATCCTTGGATGGCAGGGAGCTCAGCCCCAGTGATGCACTGGGCTGTTCGCACCACCCTCTGTAATGCTTTGCAGGCATGGCCGGTGCATTTGCCATACCGAGTGGGGATGCAGCCCATCAAGATGCTCTAAATGGTTCAGCTGTAAAACATTTTGAGGATACGAGTGCACATGCCAAATCTGTTCCGCCCCCTGAGGGGGAATAGGCACTGCCGTGCCCTTTTCACGACTGTGCAGGTGTGTGTGGATGCCAAGGAACCTGAAGCTCTCGACCCACTCCACAATAGCCACATCAATGTGTATGGGGGTGTGCTCTTTCCTCTTTCTCCTATAATCCACGATTAGCTCCTTMGTTTTACTGACATTTAGGAGGAGGTTGTTGTTCTAGGCACCAAACTGCTAAGTCTCAGACATCCCTGTAGACTGACTCATCGCCGTCCACCGTCGTGTTGTCAGAAAACTTGATGATGGTGTTGGAGTCGTACGTGGCCACGCAGTCGTGGGTGAACAGGGAGTACAAGAGGGGACTAAGCACACACCCCTGAGGTGCTCCCGTGTTGAGAGTCAGCATGGTGGAGGTGTTGTTGCCTACCCTCACCACATGGGCCTGGCCCATCAGGAAGTCCAGAATTTCAGTCCCAGGGACCCTAGCTTGGTGATGAGCTTGGAGACTATGGTGTTTTTAACGCTGAGGTGTAGTCTATGAACAGCATTCTCACATAATTATTTCCCKTCTTGTCCAGGTGGGAGAGGGCAGTGTGAAGTACAATTGGGATTGTGTCATCTGTGGAGACCGTATGCGAATTGGAGTCGGTCTAGGGTGTCTGGGATGWTATAGTCCTTTTGCATGTTTGATGTCATGGAGGTCGTAGCAGGCTTTTTTGTATGCCTCCATGTCCGTGTCCCGTTCCTTGGAAACYGTAACTCTAGCCTTTAGCCCAGGATATTGCCTGTAATCCATGGTTTTTGGTTTGGATACGTTCTTATAGTCACTGTGGGGATTACATTGTCAATGCACTTATTGATGAAGCCTATGACTGTTGTGGTCAATACTATCGGATGAATCCTGGAACATAGCTCAGTCTGTACAGTACCACCAAAATAGTCTTGTAGCCTCGCGTCTGCTTAATCCAACCACTTCCGTATTGAGTGCATTACTAGCACTTCCTGTTTGAGCTTTTGTTTGTAAACAGGAAGCAGGAGAATGGAGTCATGGTCAGATATGCCAAATACGGGGCGAGGGAAGACCTTGTAAGCGTCCCTAGTGGCACAGGAGATGTGTTGGTAGAAGTMAATTAGGACAGTTTTAAMTCTCCCTGCGTTAAAGTCTCCACCCGCCAGAAACAATGCCTCTGGATGAGKGGTTTCTTGTTTATTTATGGCCCCGTACAGTTCGTTGAGTGCCATASTTGTGTTGGCTTGTAGACAGCTMTGATAATTACGGATGAGAACTCTCTTGGTAGATAAAAGTGTCTACAACCTACCATGAGGTTTTCCATATCAGATGAGCAAAAGCTCGAGATTCCCTTCATACTTTAAGCAGCCCACCAGTTGTTATTAATGAAAAAACACACTCCCCCTCCTMTTTGACTTCCCCGAAGCCACTGTATGATCCTGAAGCTGCATGGACAATCCACCGAGTACCATGTGCATAGTGCCATCATCCAATCARGTTTCAGTAAGACATGTAATATTGCAGCTTTTAAAGTCTTTCTGATACGAGACTCTCGAACGAAGCTCATCCATCTTATTCTCGAGTGACTGGACATTTGCATATAAAACAGATAGGAGCGCCGGCGGGTCCCTCTTCACCACAATTTAACCAGGACTACATCTCGTCTCCCGTCTCTACGCATGCAGCGTTTTAGTAGCCCATGGAACAAAGGAATAGMGTCCGGTATGAACAGTGGAACAGCTGAGTCGGTGTTGAAGTCTTATTTGAAGTCGAAATTGAGGTTAGTAACTGTCATCTGATCCAGAAGCTACCTCGTTACCAGGTGGCGATGTCATTACTGAAACGGTCTGTAGCCGCCAAACGGCAACCCTTGTTAGTTAGCAGAGACCTTGTCAGTAGAACAGAGTTAGTGGACGAACGATCATCTGTTTGGTGGTGAACACTGATGTCATTAACTAGCTGGTTAGCCATTATACCTTGTGGGTGAACTGTCCCTTGTCGGTGAATGTTAGAGCCGTTGACTAAGTAATGGCCTCGCTACCACACTGAAACATTGATGCTTGGCCAATGCTGATGGAAGGACCCTGTGAAGGCTACCTGCACCACTTTTGCACAATCACGATTAGGCTTTTGTTGTCACTGAATATTACTGGAATCAGAGGTAAGTGAAAAGCTGTTTTTRGTATGATTCCCTAACAAAGCTTGACATTTTTCTATACCTACAAAGGTAACTATGACAACTGTTCTATTCCAAATGTGGTTTCTTTATTCTACCAATCCTTTTGATTGATTCATTCCACTCTACAGCACCCAACACACAGGTAAATGAAGAAACATCTGGATATTTTACACAAAGATGTGACAATTGCAGATCAGCAATCTTTTCAACAATAATCAACCACATAACCAGGCACTGACTGAACTGCAACCTTCCCAAACAAAGTCCTTGACAAAACTGCACATCTCAAAATATGAATACGCTGGTTTATTGTCAAGTTGCTCTGGGTAATACCATTTAAATGTGAGGAATGACTCATTTGAATACACATTTACACCCCTTACTGTGAGAAGACTCATTGTAGTCTTTTCGAATCCATCTCTTAAAGGCCCAGTGCAGACAAAAATGTGATTTTCTGTGTTTTAGAAATATTTCCACACTATGAGGTTGGAATAATACTGTGAAATTGTAAAAATGATGYTAATGCCCTTTTAGTGTAAGAGAGGTTTGCAAAGACCGCCTAAAAATTCTGCCTGTTTTGGGTGGGGTGGAGTTTTGGCCTGCCCGGTGACATCACTAGGCGATAAATAAGTTGATAGACCAAGAGAGTTCCTAACCTCTCTGCCAATAACAGCTCGTTTTCAGTTTTACCCGCCCCACTCAGACCACTCCCAGACAGTCCTAGCAAAATTCTTGCTTGAGAAATCACAGTAAGGTACTTAATTTTTAACCAGAAATMATTTGATATTGAGATAAAAACGGCTGCATTGGGCCTTTAAACTTTTTGTCGCTAGCCCATTCTGAAGAAAATGCCAAAGGATGATCTTTGATGCGTAAATTATTACATGAAAAAGGTAGTTCTACCTCATTGTCTACCTCAGACAATGTCTACCTCAGGGTCAGACGAATTTAGAAATTCCAAAGGTGTCAACAAAGATGGACTCCGCAGCAATAGAAGAGGACACCATGGGAATGCGTTTCTGTGTCCCCACTCTCTCGATGTGACTGCAATGCTCACATCCCAGCACATAGGAAGGCTCTAGAACTCTATATTTGTCACTTCTGCCACTGGCCGACTGGGACATCCTTTACTGCCGTCATCAACTATGTGACAAATTGCTAACAAAATGGCACGATCCCACGAGGACATGCTTTGACCCAAACTCCTGTCCTTTTCCACTGTCCTCCGCCTTCCACACAGCTGGATAGTGCTTCTTGGCGTGTGCGTGCGTGCGTGCGTGTGTGTGTGCGTGCGTGCGTGCGTGCATGCGTGCGCGCGTGCGCGAGTGTGCGTGCGTGTGTGTGTGTGCGTGCGTGTTTCTAGTGGCAGTGTGTGCAGCATGTGCTGAGCTGTGTGGCTGCAGACAACCCAGCAACGTGCCACAGTAGAAGCAACGTCCCGCTCCAGCGAGCAGCATTGACTAAGCAGCTCAGCTCAGAGACATGAGTCTAGCGCTGCACACACTCCAGCTAAGGTGCTCATCAGCTGACGTAAGGCCACCAGGCATATAATCACTCCAACTAATCATAACCTACTATCACTTACTATGACTGATATTAGCTATCAGCGCCCTCACAGAAGTGTCTGTGATGTGTATTTCTATCTGGCTGTGAATTTGGACCTCTTTATCTCCTGTGAGATGGTACTTAGAACGTGTTGCCAAGGTTGAGAAGAATAGAGGACTTCAATTAAATTGTTTTTTGAGGAAAACATAATTGATGCCCATTCAAATGATAATTCCTAGCGACACACAATCTGGAATTTTAATTTCATTCATATACGTACTTGACCTATATCTACTGCTTATGAATTTGAAACACAGAAGTGTTGTATGACATTGGAAATGTAGGCTGCATTGTAGTTCATCCTTCATTTTCACTGACATGTATGGGTAGATGAATCAAGATACATCTCATTGACATGTATCATTATGATTTAATCAACATAGAGTGGTGTTCCGTGTGACTGACAGAAATCCTCACCAATTAACAAAACAATCTGATCGCTAACATGAATCACCATAACTGAATTATTACGTGTCCAAGCTCACACCACTGTTATTAATCAACATAAAGCAATTTGATTTCTGATGACTGATATTCCCCACACATCAAAAGATGACCTCAAAAACATACATTCTGTTGCGCCAACTCCGTAGCGTCAACTCCGTAGCGTCAACTCCGTAGCGTCAACACCGTAGCGTCAACTCCGTAGCGTCAACACCGTAGCGTCAACTGCATCATTTCAACTCGGAAACCAGAATAAACGGATAATAGATTGACAATTCTTATTCAATTCTCAAGCTATAGCACAAACTCCCTGACTTATCCAGGTAAGAGTTTTGTCCGGAGTGAAAAAAGAGGTCATTTCCATCTGAGCCATTAACTGTAAAAAGGAGTGATTTTCCTCCATCTAGTTCAAGCAGAATATCAATATAGCTTTCGAATAATCGACAAGGCCCAGTGTGTGGCCTGGACAGTGATAGAGGAGGTCTTAGCACTCTACAATATACAGAGCTCTGCAGAGCTAAGAGGTGTCAGAGGAGTTGGACGGAAAGAGCARAAAGAAAAACGATCTTAATCATATCATATCCCACGGTTACTTATTGGCAGAAATAGCGTCCTTGGTGCTTCTTGGAAATCCAGTCGGTACAGATTGTCCATCTATCTATAGGCCTTGGATCTGGTGGAATTACATTCTGTGGGCCCATCAATTACTATCCCAGGGTTAYTACAATGTATTGTATGAGTYTAGTTCTGCTGCCACAAGGACTATTTAGCATTTTTCATTTTCATTTTCATTTTTACATTTGGATGTTATGCACACTCTGTATGATAAGATGTTTTTCTATAGTAGCCTAGTGAAGTGGTAAACACTTAGTACACATCATGTAAAGTGTAGGCCTTGCTTTGGCACACACAGTACATCAAAAGTCACATACACACCAGGGTTGGGATCTACTCGAATTGAAGGCAGTCAATTCAGGAAGTAAACTAAAATGACAATTCAATAAACCAAAAAAAGTGCATTTATTTTCAACATCTTCTCAATAAATTAAAAAGTAGTTGTTTCAAATGTTTTAAATTTTCTGAATTTTAAATTCAAATCACTTCCCGAATTGACTYCCATCAATTGGAATTGAGCCCAAACCTGATACACACACAATTCAACCTGATGTTTTTTACGTGACATGATTAATACAGATCTGCTTCTTTTAATTGTGTTATTGAAACACTATGGAATTAAGAGATAATAATTAGAAATGATTACGTCAGATTGACAAAATCTATTCAGGTGATCATGTTGACTTAATTAGAAGTGCCTCCCAAATGAATCAATTGTGTCAGTTTTAGCTCTGAGTTGCATTAATTCTAACTGCTAAATGAAAAAAGCATTTATTAACTTTAAAAAAAATCAACAACAAACAAAGATTTCAGTAGGGAGCTTTGCACTCCCATCTACTTCTTGCTCATCAATGAGCTTTCCCGCCAGCTCCTAAACCAACCGGGTTTAAGGTACAGTGTACTAACCAACAGACCAGTTTAAAGGGATACTTCAGGATATTAGCAATTCCATTTATCTACTTCCCAAGAGTCAGATTAACTTGTGGACACCATATTTGTCTCTGTGTACAGCATGAAGAAAGTTAGCACTAGTTTCACAGATCAATGCTAATTAGTGTTAGCACTATGACTAGAAGTCTATGGGTATCTGCTAACATGCAAAATCCCGAAGTATCCCTTTAACTACAACAACATTCTRAGTAATGGTTACATAAACGTTTTACTTTTTACATGTGATTGTTTATCTATCTTGGTTGAATGCACTGACTGAAGTCACTCTCGATAAAAGTGTCTGCTTAATGACGAAAATGTAAATGTAAATGTACAAATGTATGGTTTCAAAGCATGCTGGGTATTAGTCTAATGAGCTCTGTCCCCCCAAAAAGTAAAAACTCTTTGACCAAATGAAATTTGATCACTTAATTTCTACATGAATGAATCTGGTGCACATCAAGTTCCACCGAGTTAAGTAAATTCTATAAGAGACAATTACATTCCGGCAGAAAACATGAATTGATTGTGTAATGTTCACAAAATATGATAGAGCAAAACTTAAGGGCAGCCAAAATATTTTGGGGGAGTGCAGAATGAAAGRTTGTAAGTCAGCACATTCCATAAAACACATATAAAAGGAAAAAACGAACACACACATAATTACACAAGCACATTGCAGAAAGGACACAACCAGACCTATATAATTAAGCAATAAGGCCCAAGTGGGTGTGGTATATGGCCAATATACCACTGCTAAGGGCTGTTCTTAAGCATGATTCAACGCAGAATGCCTGGACACAGCCCTTAGCCYTGGTATATTGGCCATATACCACACCCCCTTGGGCCTTATTGCTATTATAAACTGGTTACCAATGTAATTAGAGCAGTAAAAATAAATGTTTTGTCATACCTGTGGTATACYGTCTGATATACCACAGCATTCAGCCAATCAGCATTCAGGGCTCAAACCACCCAGTTTATAATTATCTACAATAATGCACAAAGTACCTCAGGTGCATCATTCATCATCAACACTGCTGCCTCCCTCACATGTAAATACATCTCACACACATACACAAAAACACACACACACAGACAGACACACACCGACTTAACCCGTCTACTAGAGAGCATTACTACAAGCTCGCCACTATAATCAAACGAAAGGGAGAGACGCCTTAACAGGAGGCAAGGTACCTGTAGAGTAGACACACAATGGCGCACTCACACACCAAATGAGAGGGGAGAGCAAGAGGAAAGAGTGGTATACTCACAGAATGAATCAGACGACACCAGGAGCCGATATCAAAAGATTCCCGCGGATGCAAGCCGGCTGAGTCCCGGCGGGGAGTGGGATGCCCCACGGATAAAAGGAATGGAGAGAGAGGAGTAAGCTCAGAGAGGAGGGGAAGGCGGAGGGAGGGGAGGGAGAGAAGGGAGTTGGGGGGTGTCGCGAGAGACTGGGTCTCTGGGCTTTGGGAGGGTTTTTCTTTTTCTTTTCACCAAGTAGTCTATTCTTTTTGATATGGTGATATGGTGTATTATGGGGAAAACCTGTATAGGAGTAATGTCCAACCCCTAGGTTTGTTCTTTAATAGGAAATGATTCCCTCAGGGTGGAAAAGGATACATTTTCTACAGGAGCGAAAAATATCCAACAGCAGTGGGAAAAGGGATTTAGACGGAGGTGAAGGTGAAGTATCTAGCTTTCTGCCCTGGCGGAGCGACGAAGAGGCGGCAGAATGAATGAGTGTGTGCTGTTAACAAATAAAAGAGCCGGGAGAAAAAGAACATTCTGTTTCAATTGGGAAAAATAACTCTTTCATTCTCCCGCCTTCCCTTTCGGCGAACGGGGCGAACAGTCCTCAAAAAGGATCTCGTTCTGAGATGAAAAGAAAAAAACGAAATGAAAGAGGAAGGCGATAATGACGTGTGTCTGTGGCACCTGTTCCCCTCTCTCTGTCTATATCTCTCCCACCTGACTGGCAAGATTAAGGCATATAATGCAATTCTCTTAATTGGCCCCGGTTGTGGCGACAGTACAATCATTCAGAAGCACTCGTTTTCACTCTTTTCTTTCACTCCCTCCCCCTCTCTTTTTGTTCTCTTACACTCTCCCCTTCGCCTGAGGAACAGCGAGGAAGGCAGTGCAGAGAATGCCAATGACACTGGTGGGTGTCAGTCTAAAGGTTGGGATCCTACCGTTACCCCACTATCTGACTAAAATGGCCCCCTTATCCTTACCCAGACCCCCACTCTATCCACCCCCCCTGCCCAACCATCCCTACGGATTCTCTCCTTTCTCTCTTCTCTCCTCTATAATCGGGCTTCTGAAAATGTCAGCCTGACTCTCAGCCTTGCGCTCTCTCTCACTTTCCTCTTTTTAGATACTCTACACCTGTTCCCCACTTGACTCGCTTATCTTTGTTAATCTCTCTCTTTCTACCTCTCTCTTCCTTATCTACACCTTTTTTTGGTAATTTGTTTGTTTCAGGTGTACTTCTCACCGGGAGGGCCGGAAGATTTTCACGCAGTCTCTTAGATTAAGCCAAACYTAATTAAGCTACTCAAAAACATGAGTGAAATGATGGGAATATGAGAGAAGAGATTGGCAGATAATAACCTAGTTGCAATTTCAAACGATCTCTCAGTTCTGGGTTCTGAGAGGGAATCCACTGCTTTGTAGATCACAGAAGGATACAAAGAGTATTTATGTTGAAACGAGATTATCTGGAACTAAAGGATTTTCGGAATCCAATACGTTACTGTACTTCCTACATGACAGCCGCATCACCTCGTGTGAGACATCTTGGCAGGAAATTCACGGMTACCAATGGCTTTCCTGTCTTTTAGTTCTCACATCCACTTGTCATCATACATAAAAATTACCCAAATCCACTCGTCACTCAACGTGACAGCAAAACACTGAGGCTTTGAACGGAACGGGTTGCCATGGCACCACCAAAGGAAGCAAGCTTGATGCAAAGTCTTTAGGTGTGAAGGATGCGGGGTAGTCTAGAGGTTATCACACAGAAGAGTGGCCCCATGGAGGGAAGTGTGGTCCTTGTCAGGGCAGGAAATGGACGCCAGGTGAAAAGGTCTCCAGGAGTGATTTGGGATCTGTAATGAAAGAGAGAAAGAGAGAAAGAGAGAGAGAGAGAGAGAYAGAGAGAGAGAGAGAGAGAGAGGGGGGAGAAAGAGTGCGTTTCAGCATTTCAACATCATACTGTATACCCAGTCATTATTCACCATCTCCCAGAAAATGCACTGTAAAAAGGCAACATTTCATTTGATTTATTCCATTTATATGTCAGGGGGCCGTGTTCAATTACAACATCAATTTCATAAGAAATGTATAGCAGGCACAGCCACCTTTGTAGTTATGCAAACTATCATTGTTCATCCAATTTTAAATGTATGGTTCCACTGACTTGAATCATACTTTGTTTCAAGGTAAACAACACTATTTGTTCAACTCAGGAATGAATGTTAGTATAACTTTTTATTTGTCTCATACGCAGTTTACAGCAGGTATAAAAGGTGCATCGAAATGATTTGGTGCTAACTCCCTCAACAACGCAGTACAWWAGTCAGTAACAATAATATCAATAACAAGTCAAAAATAACAAGTAATAGAAGTAATATAAGARGTAGTATGCATAGTACTARACGGTAATAAMGGACTGTATTTACAAATATAATAGAAAAGCAGCATTGACTGTGTGTATGCGTGTGTGTGAGGGTTGGGTGTGTGGGTAGTCGGTGCAAATAGTCTCTAGAGTGCAGATAGTCTCTGTGATGAAAATAGTCTCTAAGGTGCGGTTCTGTGCAGGGAGGCAGCTAGAGTTAYCTGTTCAGCAGTCAGATGGGCCTAGTGGTAGTAGATTCCTCGTAGCCTGTTGGTCCGAGACTGSGTGCCAGGTGGTAACAGTGTGACTGGGGACTTGCAGGGGCTTGCTTCCATTCAACCACAAGAGCATTCATGAAGTCGGGGCACTGATGTTGGGTGATTAGGCCTGGATCGCAGTCGGTGTTCCAATTCATCCCAAAGGTGTTCGATGGGGTTGAGGTCAYGGCTCTGTGCAGGCCAGTCAAGTTCTTCCACACGGATCTCGACAAACCKTTTCTGTATGAACCTCGCTTTGTGCACGGGGGCATTGTCATGCTGAAACAGGAAAGGGCCTTCTCCAAACTGTTGCCACAAAGTTGGTAGCACAGAATCGTCTGCAATGTCATTGTATGCTGTAGCGTTAAGATTATCCTTCACTGGAAATAAGGGGTCTAGCCCAAACCATGAAAAACAYCCCCAGACCATTATTCCTCCTCCACCAAACTTTACAGTTGTCACTATGCATTCGGGCAGGTAGGGTTCTCCTGGCATCTGCCAAACCCAGATTCGTCCGTCGGACTGCCAGATGGTGAAGCGTGATTCATCACTCCAGAGAATGTGTTTCCACTCCTCCAGAGTCCAATGGCGGCGAGCTTTACACCACCCCAGCCGACGGTTGGCATTGCACATGGTGATCTTAGGCTTGTGAGCGGCTGCTCAGTCATGGAATCCCATTTCATGAAGCTCCCGACAAACAGTTCTTGTGCTGACGTTGCTTCCAGAGGCAGTTTGGAACTCGGTAGTGAGTGTTGCAACCGAGGACAGACGATTTTTACGCGCTACACGCTTCAGCACTCGGCAGTCCCGTTCTGTGAGCTTGTGTGGCCTACCACTTCGCAGCTGAGCCATTGTTGSTCCTTGACATTTGCACTTCACAATAACGGCACTTACATTGATGGGGGCAGCTCTAGSAGGGCAGACATTTGACTAATTGACTTGTTGGACTACTTGACGGGGCGACAGGTAGCCTAGTGGTTAGAGCATTGGACTAGTAACTGAAAGGTTGCAAGATCYAATCCCGAGCTGACAAGGTTCCTAGGCCGTCACTGTTCCTAGGCCGGCGTTGAAAATAAGAATTTGTTCTTAACTGACTTGCCTAGTTAAATAAAGGTWAAATAAAAATTGTTGGAAAGGTGGAATCCTATGACGGTGCCACGTTGAAAGTCACTGAGCTCTTCTGTAAGGCRGTTCTACTGCCAATCTTTGTCTATGGGGATTGCAMGGCTGTGTGCTCAATTTTAAACACCTGTCAGCAATGGGTGTGGCTGAAATAGCCGAATCAACTTATTTCAAGGGCGTGTCCACATACRTTTCTATATATAGCGAATGCTCTRCTAAGTAAGTGTTTACACATACAAGGACGACTATATGGTATTTTCCCTGTAACATCAACATTTACCCTCTGTACTAATGAGTATGAAAGGCGGTACTGCTGCTGCAAACGTACGCTGTCTAAATGTTTCCTCACTGTTGCTATGACATTAGCAGCGCGGTCATATCATATACATTACCACCAAGGGCGTTCATTTCAGAAAATGCAGAGGCTGTTCAAAAGGGAGGGGGAAAAACGTGTTTGAAAGTGTAGCCACAGCGGTGGACATTGGAGATTCTACCATTCTACCAACATTTGCCTAACGTTAGCGCCCTTTACGTAACGCCATCAGTGGCAGCTAGGGCCGAACGCGCACGGCTTGCCTGCCTTAGRGGGGGACGGCGGTCAAGAGGCCTCTTGTGTTCCGCATGTAGCTACCGACTAGCAACTACAGTCTGATTTAGCACTTAGCAAATGGAGCTACCCGGCTTCACTGCAACACTCCAGCCGAAAGTGCATCTTCAGAGTTACAACAGCTCGGAATGTAGCTATTCTGAGCGAGTTCTACGTGTGGGATGCTTCCAACTGGTGGGAGACAGATAGATAGATGTTTGAGTGTGTGAGAACTGAAATGTGTGTGTGGTGTGCATGGTGAGTAGGAGTTTGGAGTTCATGTGGCGTGACGGTGAATGGTGATGGCAGGCAAATTAGCTGGATGGAGAGGTTACAGGCGGAGAATGGCCCTAACAACAGATCTCAGATCAGCTTATCCCTGCTCTAACCGTAAACCACTCAGAGATTTAACATAAACTGTCCCTGGATCTGTGCTCTAGGGGCAACTGTCCAGTGGGAAAGATAACAGGTTCAACTGCGGCAGTAGCCTAGTGGTTAGAGCGTTGGACTAGTAACGGAAGGTTGCTAGATCGAATCGTTCTGCCCTCACAAGGCAGTTAACCCACTTTTCCTAGGCCGTCATTGAAAATAAGAATTTCTTCTTAACTGAAAATAATATCACAAGCCTTTTAAAAATGAGTAATATCCCCTAAGCATTGCCTGATTCATCTCTGTCATCTGGGGTTATACATTGAGGCCCAGACAAAAGAAGTGGCTGGTTTGCTCTGATATCATTCCACTATTTCAATGTAATTTCGGACTGCTGTTTCCAAACCCATGAGTCATTGTTTGTAAATCACAGTTCTCTCTCATTTGTGTCATTATTCGTTAGGCTTCACGTTGTTTTTAGTCACAGGGTCATCTTTGTATCTTCATACGGTAAAGCACCATATACGTCTCAGAATGGGGAATCCTGTGTTACAGCCAGATGGCAAAGCAGTAGGTGTGTGTCTCTGTACCCCTTTCTGCATCTGTGTTTTCATGGTTGTAGGCATCTTGTTAAAGAATGAGTGTCAGGGTGTGTGTGTGTGTGTGTGTTTGTGTGTGTGTGTGTGTTGGTGTGTGTGTGTGTGTGTGTGTGTGTGTGTGTGTGTGTGTGTGTGTGTGTGTGTGTATGTGCACGAGAGTCAACACATCCCCCTGAGGTGTAGCTATAGCGTTATTGAACAGACACTGGTTTGTCATTGCTGTGTTCTTTCCCAGACGTCGCCTGCAGCCTATGGGACAACAGGACCCTGCCTCCCGGTGTTTAAACCCGCTGCAGCAACCCAACGGAGGCACACAGAGTGATGGTGATCTCAGTAACAGAACACAGCTTGTGCTATTATGACCCCGTCACCCCGAGTGCCATCTAGTGTTAGCAATAGCGTACAGCCATACATTCCTTATGGCATTTCAGACACTGACCAAAAATATGAGTCTATGGAGCTGAGATGATGRTGGTGGTTAGTGGTTTGGGGGTATCATGGAGGTGGAGTAGTGGTGAGGGAACTTGGGGGGAAGACGGGAGTGGGATTATGTGGAGAAATAGGAATTCCGGGGYTGGGGAGTTCGCTGTGAGTGACGTTTTTTGACCCTAAACACTTTGGTTTCGGTTGAACGTCGGTTGACGTCCAGGCTCGTTCATACAGTATGTATGCACCCTCGATGGGTGGCTGGGTGGGTGATGGCAGGAATGAGTGATGAAAGAAACGAGGGAACGGGAAAGAGGAAAAGAGGGGAGCGAAAGACAGAGGGGGCGATAAAATGGCTGATGGATGACCGTAGTCGATACAGAAAAGGGGGGATGAGGGATGATTGATGGAGAACAATGGACAAATAACGACCAGCGAGATAAAGACGTAACAGAAATAAGAAAGGGGATGAGAGAGAGGGAGGAGGAGGAGATGAAAAGGGGGAGAAAAGAGGACAGGGGAAAACCCACACTCACCCATCTCAGTCCCCTCTCCATGGGRGAACGAACGGTTAGTCCCTGCTAGATCAGCAGTTAGRGGTTGCCACGGAAAGCGAGTGAGGGAGCCCTCAGCCAAATGCCAAACGGACGGCTATTACGAGCGTGTGGGCCGGCGACGGGAAAAAMAGAGCGGAAGGAGAGAATGGGAGGAAGAGGAAGGGGGGAAAACGAGGGAGAAAACAGAGGAGAAGAGCAGAGTTGCGCGTTGCGGGCGCAATAGAAACACTGTGACCCTGTCAGGTCTGAATTCCCTGAATTCCCCAAAATCCGTCCTGGCCAAATCCCCTTTTCCAAAAAGAACGACAGATCACTTTCTTTCCAAGAAGCCAATCACAGCTCCAGACTCTATTGACAGGTAGTTGGATACACACACTCAAATAAAATGCAGAGCAAACGCTGTCGCAATGACACCCCGGTTACGGCTCCACAGGCTGTCACAAGAAGATGACAGGAATCGACCCCCTCCTCTCTGGGCTTCTGTGGTGCTCCTCTTCTTCATAAAGACCAGTCCATTTGGAGATGAGTGAAAGCTGTGTAACTGTTCCCCTGTTCCCCTTTTCTTTTAGACTCGTCTCTTTTCTATCTAACGCCTCTTGTCCTGTTGTCCCTCAGTATTGGGCTCGCTGTATTTCCACAGTGTGGGGCTAGCGAAGGAACTGACTGCATTCAGCACTACCAGCAAGCTCCTTGCGCTCTCTCTCTCTCTTCATTGTATCTCCATACCTCTTCAGCTCTCTCCAATCCAATCAGCATTTCCTCCTCCCTCCCTCTCTCTCTCTGACTGTAACTCACGGACTTCTTCTCTCTCTCTTCTCTCTCTCTTCTGGCTAACTCTAACTGCTCTTTCTCTGTCTAAATTCTTTCTGTAACTCACGACTCCTCTCTCTTAGTGTTACGTTCCTCCAAGATACATATCAACTGGCTGCCACCCCTTCATCCCCTACTGTCAATCAAGGACACAACATAAATAAAACATCAGGGAGCCTCTCTCTCATGGGCGCACAAAACACAACGGTGCACACACAGGTGCACACACAGGTGCACACACAGGTGCACACACAGGTGCACACACACACACACAGGCATATAGTAACATACTCACACAGTACAAAATCAAATCAAAATCACACTTTATTGGTCACACATGGTTAGCAGATGTTAATGCAAGGTGTAGCAAAATGCTTCGTGTGCTCTAGTTACGAAAATGCCAGTAATATCTAACAAGTAATCTAACAATCCACAAACAATCACCTTTATACACACAAATGTAAAGGGATGAATAAGAATATGTACATAAAAATATATGGATGAGCGATGGCAAGTGCGGCATAAGCAAGATGCAGTCAGATGGTATAGCAGTACGATAGTACATATGAGTGAGTAATGAGGATATGAACATTATTTAGTAGATAGTGAACCTTATTAAGACTCCATTTATTAAAGTGGCCAGGTTGAGTCTGTAATGTTGGAAGCAGCCTCTCTATGTAGTGAGGGTGACAGCTGCTTAATCAAGTCTGATGGCTGTGCCAGACAGTGGATGGTCTGTTTTTCAGTCTCACCTCGTCCCAGCTTTGATGCACCATTGTGTACTAGACCTTCGGCCTTCTATGCACACACGTACAAAGCTTACATAATATTCTGTTTATAAATCACAGTAACAAACACGACCAAAGCACATTACAGTATAGCACCACTAAAACAGGCCACACACACACACAGACAGAATCAACCTGCGGTTAAAAACATAAGGCAGATGGCTATGTGAGAGAAAGAAGATCCATCACGGATGGCGTCTGTGTGGTGTGGTGTGTGTGTGTTGGTGTGTGTGTGTTGTGTGTGTGTGTGGTGTGTGTGTGTGTGTGTGTGTGTGTGTGTGTGTGTGTGTGTGTGTGTGTGTGTGGTGTGTGGTGTGTGTGTGTGTGTGTGTGTGTGTTGTGTGTGTGTGTGTGTGTGTGTGTGGGTGTGTGTGTGGCAGCATCCAGTGAGGATAGGATAGAGGGAAAGGGAATGCCTGACACAGGGGGAGACAGGGCTCATAAACCTTATGCCCTACAGGAGTGTTACGTACCGTCCCTCACAATACATTACTATTTACCTCCCTTTCCTCCTTTCTCCCCTCTTTCATCCTCTCTCCCTCTCAAAGTAGAGTCCCCCTGGGCATGATGCCATAGGTACTTCACTCCCCCTCTCTCATTCCTCTCTCTCTCATTACACACACACCACCACACACACACACACACACACACACCACACACACACTACACTACACTACACTACACTACACTACACAAAAACAGGCACAAACAGTAGGCTACAGGAATCACAATAACACATTTGCTATGGAAAGCTCCCTAAATCAATGGTGCATACATAATCTCTATATCCATTTTCATTGGGTCTGGCACTATTCAGGGTATTTCTATGTTGTAACTGCCACTGGGTGCTTAGGATAAAGCAGGAAATGAGAACCACTCACTGGGACGTTATTGACATAAAGAGCATAGTTAGCTTCAGATCTTTATATGAGATCAGGACGAGAGAAAACAAGAACAACTGAAAGAGGAAATAAAATGGGGGAAATCGAATGTGAGGTGATGCAAATTTATACGAAATAAATAAGAACAAATTGAGTCACGACCGATCATGTAATCAATACTACCTAGATTTTCAGAAGGATGAGACTCGACCGATCATGAAATCAATACTACCTAGATTTTCAGAAGGATGAGACTCGACCGATCATGAAATCAATACTGCCTAGATATTCAGAAGGATGAGACTCGACCGATCATGAAATCAATACTGCCTAGATATTCAGAAGGATGAGACACGACCGATCATGAAATCAATGCTGCCTAGATATTCAGAAGGATGAGACACGACCGATCATGAAATCAATACTGCCTAGATATTCAGGATGAGACACGACTGATCATGAAATCAATGCTGCCTAGATATTCAGAAGGATGATAGATGACCGGGATATCTAGTATGTCAGAATTGAAACTACAAAACTGATCAGAGCCAGCCTAGATGTAATACAAATGTCTAGCTACACACACATACAAAAAATGAACACACATCTACACACAGACACACACACACACACACACTCACACACACAGACACACACACACACACACACACACACACACTGTAACATACCAGCACACACTAATGCATTCACACACACAGCTTGACATTAGTGTCCCCTGCTTAAGGGCAGTGTGCTACCCAAGTCCCTGTATCTGCATGTAACAACTGTGGTGTTTTATCGTCCCCGTTCACTCATCCTGTCCTCTCCTTTCCGGGCCCGTCTGTGTGGTCCCACTGTTCACCACAGCCTGAGAACACTATGGTGGGGAAAGCCAGAGAGAGCGATAGAGAAAGAGGGAGAGAGCGAGAGAGAAAGTCAGAGAGGTGTGTTAGGAAGACTATGAAGGGGAAAGCCGGAGAACGATAGTGGGTGAGGGAGAGAGATAGAAAAAGAGAGAGGGGGTAGAAAAGAGGAGAACTGACATTCAGCCKCGGCGCCATACCTCGCCTGTGGAATAATGATTAGGCTCTCAGCATGCCGGTCACATACGCTCTACTATCAATGAGTGAGTGAGCGAGAGAGAGAGGAAAGGAGGGAAGAGAGGGAGCAGGAGAGCGACGCATTGAGGGAGCAACAAAGTGAATAAGAGAGTGTAGAGTGAAAGAGGATTGAGACGGAGGGGAGGATAGCGAGAGGGGGAGGGAAGCAATGGAGGGCAGTGATGTCGAGGTATGAGGGGTGTGCAGTATGAGAATGAAGATGTTTGGAGGCACACACTTGGGACACACATGTGCGTGGTGAGGGCATAGGTCGTGGCCAGGATGGGAAAAAATACAAGCAATTGGGGGCTTTGCCAGGAGAACCACAGGTCAAAAAGAAGGTACACAGTACTTGAATTGTGTGCAGAAWATAACAGCGTGTACGACTGRAAATGTGAGYATATGATTCTAGACTAAAYACAACAGAGAAAAGATGAACAGGAAGAGAATGTCCCCTCAAACCAGGAAGAATACATCCTCTCAAAACAGGAAGGACATGTCCCCTCAAACCAGGACGAATACATCCTCTCAAAACAGGAAGGACATGTCCTCAAACCAGGACGAATACATCCTCTCAAAACAGGAAGGACATGTCCCCTCAAACCAGGAAGAATACATCCTCTCAAAACAGGAGGGACATGTCCCCTCAAACCAGGAAGAATACATCCTCTCAAAACAGTTTTCACCACGACACTAAAGGGGCACATTCACTGACGAAAGGGAATGGCTGTGTCAGTCCGACTGGATTTGGGCTTTATGGAGTCCACGCTTGCACAGCGGCAGAAACATTTCTGTCGTTGTTTATTTGGATGGGCTAGTCATCGATACACAGGGCCATTTTAGGTCTCAGCTGTGGCTGCTGGGTATAGGGCGTCTACATGTTAAAGCCTCCCCTTTGTTCCCATTCAGTTGGGTGGGAACAACTGTCATTAGCGTCACGATATGGCGTATTTGCATGTTCTAAATTTAGCATGACGCAAATTGTGAAATATGACCTGGCTGAGAAAATGAATTGCTGAGATTTCACTACCCGTCTGCCTAGATGAGATAATCTATCTTGTTTGTGTGGCTACTCTAGTTCATCGTCCAAATTTGAGGTGTGAAGAAGACAAAATGAAGTAACTATGACGAATAGCCGCATATAATTCTGAAAGCACGGTTGAGCAGAAATAGACTCTGACGTCCGAATATGAAATGCTCCAATGATTCATTGAAGCTCCGAAATGTCAAAAGGGAGTTGCAACATTGATGTTTACATGGACAAAGTGGTTACGTGAAATGTGACAAGACTTGACACGAACATTTGGGAGGTTAAACACTCCGTCTCACACCGTCTAGATCCCTCAAACTCAACTCTGGACCTCAAAGCCAGTTCCACTGCGATTTTTCATTGTTCCCTCTAATCTGGGACTGACTTAGACCTGGGACACCAGGTGGGTGCATTTAATTATCACACACACCACACACACCACACACACACACAACACACACACACACACACACACACACACACACACACACACACACAACCACACACACACTACTGTTAATGTTTTTAAATGCATGTAAATTGTAAAGTCTTTTGTCTGTAATGTATTTTTCGTTATGTGTTGGACCCAGTAAGACTAGCTATCGCCATGGAGATCCTAATCAATCAACAACAACAACAAAAAATCTGTCACACGAATCAGTGGCAAGAGTTGTTAGAGGCTTTCAATGCTTAATATGTAGACACATGGAGAAAGTGGCAAGTGCTCATGCCCCGTCTCAAGTGCACCATGCCCCGTCTCAAGTGCACCATGCCCCGTCTCAAGTGCACAATGCCCCGTCTCCAAGTGCACCATGCCCCGTCTCAAGTGCCCCATGCCCCGTCTCAAGTGCACCATGCCCCGTCTCAAGTGCCCCATGCCCCGTCTCAAGTGCACCATGCCCCGTCTCAAGTGCACCATGCCCCGTCTCAAGTGCACCATGCCCCGTCTCAAGTGCACCATGCCCCCGTCTCAAGTGCACCATGCCCCGTCTCAAGTGCCCATGCCCGTCAGTGCACCATGCCCCGTCTCAAGTGCACCATGCCCCGTCTCAAGTGCACCATGCCCCGTCTCACACGCTCTAAGTGCCATGCCCGTCAAGTGCCACCATGCCCCGTCTCAAGTGCACCATGCCCCGTCTCAAGTGCACCATGCCCCGTCTCAAGTGCCCATGCCCGTCTCAAGTGCACCATGCCCTGTCTATTTTCTGGATTTCAGAACATTCGATTCAGACATAGCAAAATAGTTATTTTTAATGCTCTTTAGGGATTTTCACACTACTGAGCCAAAGCGAGCCAAGCTGTACTGAGCTGGCCAGGTTACGCATTCACCATAGTTGCTGGAACCGTGCTTTAAAGGACAATGTGAAAAGAAAATATCCAAACCAGCACAGTGTGGTTCAGGTGATCACTTTAGTGTGAAACAGGTAAATATGTCAGCACGTCAGTGTGAAACATGTAAATATGTCAGAACGTTAGTGTGAAACATGTAAATATGTCAGCACGTCAGTGTGAAACATGTAAATATGTCAGAACGTTAGTGTGAAACAGGTAAATATGTCAGCACGTTAGTGTGAAACATGTCAATATGGCAGCACGTTAGTGTGAAACATGTAAATATGTCAGCACGTCACTGTGAAACATGTAAATATGTCAGAACGTTAGTGTGAAACAGGTAAATATGTCAGAACGTTAGTGTGAAACAGGTCAATATGGCAGCACGTTAGTGTGAAACATGTAAATATGTCAGCACGTCACTGTGAAACATGTAAATATGTCAGAACGTTAGTGTGAAACAGGTCAATATGGCAGCACGCTAGTGTGAAACATGTAAATATGTCAGAACGTTAGTATGAAACAGGTAAATATGTCCGTACTTTAGTGTGAAACAGGCAAATATCTCTGCACGTTAGTGTGAAACAGGTAAATATCTCTGCAAGTTAGTGTGAAACAGGTAAATATGTCTGCACTTTACAGTCATTCATTCATGATCTCACTAAATAAGACCCTTATCCTTAATCTCAGGAATATCAGTTCAACAGAGGCAATTCGGTTTTAACAACGCCCCCGCGATCCATACAAGCCACAGGAAATGAAAGCACTTAGAGCTTGATGCTTCATTTGGAAGTACAAGTGTCTCATTGACTTAACTGTCTACCTGCCCGCATTGCAGACATGCTCCTGGAAAAAGAAACRTGGGTCAATTGGAGTTCCACTCTGACCAGGGCTCAGAATTCTCAGAATTAAGCCTGGGACTGACACCATTAGGGCTTGGCTGCCTCTCTAACCCAGACAGCTGCCAAAAGTCGGCATCTTTAGACCTTCCTTGCACCGCATCAACTGCTGTCAGTGGATTTGTTACCCCAAATACACCACGAAATAGCTTCTCCACGCCAAACAATCAATCTCTATTTGAACCAAGGCCTAGTTGACCTACCTTTGGGGACTCTTTTCGTTGGTGGGCTTTGTAATTCACAGACTTTCAGCTCACCGTGTTCGTAATTCTCACTCGGAGCGAGGGAAAACGGGCCACTGTTGACTAGTAACATAGTAAAACTGTATAGATACAGACAAATAATGTCAAGCAAGTACTTTAGCGATTGGCTTACATTTGTCTTGCCCCCAGAAAAACATGAATCTCTTGACAGACAGATTAAGGCCAACTGCCATGCCATCTCCCTACAAAGGGAGGAAATATAAATGGGAAGAGAGAGCATTTTATTCAAAGAAATACAACAGATTCTGAATGCACCGTGTCAAATCGAGTTTGAGAGCTAATGATTTCAAAATCCCCATCAAAATCTGTCTGTTTAGCTAGAGATATCAGATGTTTTATTTGTATGGGCTGTGTCTCAAACCACAGCATCCACCGATGTTGGCCTTCCCCATCTGTGGTTGAGGTTGGCAGAGCTACGGCTGTGTTTATCAAACCAGGAGAAATCCCGAAAATGTGTCTTCTCATGAAAATGTAGGGCATTTCCAAGTTTAAGAAAAAAAAAATATATATATACACTGAACAAATAAATGTACGCGACATGCAACAAAATACAGTTCATATAAAGAAATACATTTATTAAGCCCTAATCTATGGATTTCACATGACTAGGAATACAGATATATGTTGGTCACAGATACCTTTAAAAAAAAAAAAGGGAGGGGCGTGGATCAGAAAGCCAGTCAGTATCTGGTGTGACTACCATTTGCGTCATGTAGCACGACACATCTCCTTCACATAGTGTTGATCAGGCCTGTGGAATGTTGTCCCACTCCTCTTCAACGGCTGTGCGAAGTTGCTGGATATTGACGGGAACTGGAACACGCTGTCGTACACGTTTATCCAGAGCATCCCAAACATGATCAATGGTTGACATGTCTGGTGGGTCATGGAAGAACTGGGACATTTTCAACTTCCAGGAATTGTGTACAGATCCTTGCGACATGGGGCCGTGCATTATCATCCTGAAACATGAGGAGATGGCATCAGATTAGACTCTTTCTGACAGTTTGTGCAGAAATTCTTTGGTTGTGCAAACCCAGTTTCTTCAGCTGTCTGGGTGGCTGGTCTCAGGCGATCCCGCAGGTGAAAAAGCCGGATGTGGAGGCCCTTGGGCTGGCTTGGTTACATGTGGTCTGTGGTTGTGAGCCCAGTTGGACGTACTTCCAAATTCTCTAAAACGACGTTGGAGGCGGCTTATCGTAGAGAAATTAACATTAATTCTATGGCAACAGCTCTGGTGGACATTCCTGCAGTCAGCATGCCACAATTGCACACTACCCTCAAAACTTGAGACATCTTGGGCATTGTGTTGTGTGACATTTTAGAATGGCCTTTTATTGTCCCCAGCACAAGGTGCAACAGTGTAATGATCATGCTGTTTAATCAGCTTGTTGATATGCCACACCTGTCAGGTGGATGGATTATGCCAAAGGAGATTGTTCACTAACAGGGATGTAAACAAATTTGTGCACAAAATTTGAGGAAATAATATTTTTGCATATTGAACATTTCTGGGATCTTTTGATTTCAGCTCATGAAACATGGGACCAACACTTTACATTT
>NC_036870.1:9054226-9062525 GCF_002910315.2 Salvelinus sp. IW2-2015
GGGGGGCCGACCCCCCCGCGCTTTGAACACCACCGCCCTAGAGGGTTGTCTTAAAAACATTCTGTTAGAAATAACTTACTTCAAAAGGAATTCTACACATCTGTACATAAAACTGATAGGCAGTTATTGTTAATGTGAACACCGAAAAGCTTTGCAAATAAAAATACAAGGCCTTAGCAACCTTAAAATGGCTTTTAGACACTGGCCCAGAGTGTTCAAGGYTTAATAGGGGTCTAATGAGTGGCTAAGAGCTTTATACTCGACACCCAGAGCCTGGAGTGTTACCAAAGACTCTTCTCTATAAATCGCCAATACTGCTGTTGAAGGGGACTAAAGACAGACAATTTGGTTGTCTGGAACTGGCATTTCGGTTGACATTTAAAACAAGTTGAAACAATTATGAAACTTTCCCAAATTTCCCTTGTATTTCTGAAATTACAGTTGGAGGAATCAGCAGGGAGTTTTGCAACCCTAAACCTATCAAAGTGTTTTCATAACATCTGATTGTATTAGGATCTAGCCTGTGTACTCCTTTGGTTTAATTAGGACTTTGGAATTGTTCCTTGTCATTGTATGATGTAGAGTTCTTTGATATTACCACCCATAGAAATGTCAACGTTTGTAAACGGCTTTCTTAACCCTTAACCCTGTTGTCTGTGTATGCTCACTTAACATGGGTTCCCCTGTGCCATGTAACCTCACTGACTTTCTTCTTTGTACAGGAAAGATGGACATAGGCCTGGTTGTTCGGGAAACGGGCCAGGACAGAGGTAGAGGCCATGGCCGAGGCGGAAGGCGAGAGAGGACCACAGGGCTTCTGAACTGTGAGATATGCCGCTACCACTGTGTCGCCCATCTACAAACTGTCTCACGCCGGACAGACCCCCCCCCCTTCCTGCGCTGCCCCATGATCCCCTGCAGACGGCGCCACGCCACGGCTGCCTTCCTGGAGGAGCATCTCCTCACACACTGCCCGGCGCCGGCGGCCACCGCCAACGTCCCCAAGCCCCGTCCCTTTCACTGCAATTACTGTGGTAAGGACTTCCCCAGCCGCGCATCACTCATCGCCCACCTTAGAATCCACACGGGGGAGGGGCCCTTTCAGGTCAGAGGTCAAATACMTCAATGCATTGAAATAGGTAAAGGTATAAAATCTTCCGTCTATTCAGGCAACAACTTCTACCAGATACACCAACATAATTAATTAAGGGGTGAATAAAGTGGTGGTGGGGAAATTCATTAGTCAAAGTGAAAAGGGGGAATATGCACAAGACCGAGGTGAATGCGTGAGGCCTTGTAAGTTGTGTTGCAACATTGCCCCCGACGACCTCGCTTACTGGGCCCGAGCCGGCGTGATTTAATAAGGATAACAAATAACAAAATAAATAATATACAAATCGTCAGGTCATGGCCTGTGAAACGCACAATGCGCCGTATTAAAATAGATTGTGTGTTGTGACACAGGGCGGCAGGGATGGCGGCTGTTGTACGGGATTGTGGGTAGTGGGGGCGCCCTCGCTCGGATTTGCTGCTCCTCCAAGTCTTTTCTCTTATACTTTTAGTTAGCGGATAACAGTTGATATGGATGTGAATGGATGTGAATGCGAGCTGACTTTATTAGTGCGGGCACGATCCATCGCTTAGCCGTGGGAACAGAAGTAGACGCAGGGAGGTGCATATGGCACAGAGACTGGGGTAGATACGGGCGCATATGCAAAGCAACAGGCAAGCATCTTGAAGAGCCACCCACACAAAGTCAAACACACAAGATGACATCACGCAGGGCTATCAACGCCATGCAGATAAAAGATTAAATCAAGATTTGAGGGCACAGACTGGAAAGGAAATCGCACGCAGCACACCACGAATTATAACCCAACCACACACACACACACACACACACACACACACACACACACACACAACACACACACACACACACACACACACACACCCCATTAGTATTGCCCTGAGCATGGTGTGTCAGAGGATGCTTCAGGCTGCGCTTGTGGAAGAAGTGTCCACAGATGGAGCAGGTGAATGGTTGCTTCCCCATATGAGAGTATCTGACGGGAAAAAAGAGACACTTCGAAATATGGAGATAATATTTCAAGCGAAAAGCACCTACGCTATATATACAAAAGTATGTGGACACCCCTTCAAATTAGTGGATTTGGCTATTTCAGCCACACCTGTTGCTGACAGGTGTATAAAATTGAGCACACAGCCATGCATTCTCAATAGACAGACATTGGCAGTAGAATGGCCTTACTGAAGAGCTCAGTGACTTTCAACATGGCACCTTCATAGGATGCCACGTTTCCAACAAGTCAGTACGTTCAATTTCTCCCATGTTAGAGCTGCCCCGGTCAACTGTAAATGCTGTTATTGTGAAGTGGAAACGTCTAGGAGCAACAACGGCTCAGCCGCGAAGTGGTAGGCCACACAAGCTCACAGAACGGGACCGCCAACTACTGAAGCGCGTAGCGTGTAAAAACCATCTGTCRTCGGTTGCAACACTCACRACCGAGTTCCAAACTGCCTCTYGAAGCAACGTCAGCACAAGAGCTGTTCTTCGGGAGCTTCATGAAATGGATTTCCATGGCCGAGCAACCACACACAAGCCTAAGGTCACCATGTGCAATGCCAAGCATCGACTGGATTGGTGTAAAGCTCGCAGCAGTGGAAATGCGTTCTCTGGAGTGATGAATCACGCTTCACCATCTGGCAGTCCGACGGACAAGTCTGGGCTTGGCGGATGCCAGGAGAATGCTACCTGCTCAAATGCATAGTGACAACAAAGGTTTTGTGGAGGAGGAAAAATTGTCTGGGGCTGTTTTTCATGGTTCGGGCTAGGCCCCTTAGTTCCAATGAAGTGAAATCTACAGCATACAATGACATTCTAGACGATTCTGTGCTTCCAACTTTTTGGCAACAGCTTGGGGAAGGCCCTTTCCTGTTTCAGCATGACAATGCCAGCGTGCACAAAGCGAGGTCCATACAGAAAAGGTTTGTCAAGATCAGTGTGGAAGAACTTGACTGGCCTGCACAGAGCCCCGACCTCAACCCCATCGAACACCTTTGGGATGAATTGGAACGCCGACTGTGAGCCAGCCTTAATCGCCCAACATCAGTGCCCGACCTCACATAATCTAGTGGCTGAATGGAAGCAAGTCTCCGCAGCAATGTTCCAACATCTAGTAGAAACCTTACCAGAAGAGTTGTGGCTGTTGTAGCAGAAAAGGGGAGACCAATTACATATTAATGCCCATAATTTTGGAATGAGATGTTCGACGAGCAGGTGTCCACATACTTTTGGTCATGTAGTGTATTTCCAATTCAACATAATGCCAGGAGTCTTTCCTTACCACATGACCAGACCAGGAAATACTCCCGACACTAATCATGGTCCTATATGCAATTCACAATAATCCAGCATGTTTACAACCTCATCCAAATCAACATAGGACATCCTTATACATTTGTTTTCAAACTTAGGGCTAGACATCCCGTCAGCGGCACACCAGTCGACAACATCCGGTGAAACTGGAGGGCGCGCAGTTCAAATAAATCATCGTAATATTAAACATTCATGAACATACAAGTATCTTATATCATTTAAAAGCTTAAAATCGTGTTAATCTAACTGCGTTGTCCGATTTACAATAGGCTTTACAGCGAAAGCATACCATGCGATTGTTTGAGGACGGCGCCCCACAACATATTTTTCAACCAGCACAGGCTTCATAAAATCACAAATAGCGATTAAATAAATCACTTACTTTTGAAAGTCTTCCTCTGTTTGCAATCCCAAGGGTCCCAGCTACAACATGAATGGTCGTTTTGTTGGATAAAATCCTTCTTTATATCCCAAAAAGTCTGTTGACTAACACAACAATAGACATGACACGTATAAATAAAATAAAATGTTATTCATCACATGTGCCGAATACAACAGGTGTCGTGAAATGCTTACTTACAAGCCCTTAACCAACAATGCAGTTTAAAGAAAATAGAGTTAAGAAAATATTTACTCAGTAAACTAAAGTAAAAAACTAAAAAAGTAAATATTAACACYGTACCGAGTCAATGTGCGGGAGTACAGGTTAATCAAGGTCATTTGTACATGTAGGTAGGGGTGTCAATGCAAATAGTCTGGGTGACCATTTGATTAATTGTTCAGTAGTCTTATGGCTTGGGGGTAGAAGCTGTTAAGGAGCCTTTTGGACCTAGAATTGGCGCCCCGGTACCGCTTGCCGTGCGATAGCAGAGAGAACAGTCTATGACTTAAGTGACTGGAGTCTTTGAAAAATGTCTCGGTCTTCCTCTGACACTGCCTAGAATATACAGTACAGTGCCTTCGGAAAGTATTCAGACCACTTGAGTTGTCCACATTTTGTTACGTTACAGCCTTATTCWAAAAATATATWTTTTTTTWAATTCATCAATCTACACACTATAYCCCATAATGACAAAGCAAAAACAGGTTATTTGACATTTTAGCGAATTTTTTATTTGTTTTTAAACTGAAAAATCATATTTACATAAGTATTCAGACCCTTTACTCTGTACTTTGTTGAAGCACATTTGGCAGCGATTGCAGCCTTGAGTCTTTCCTGGTATGATGCTACAATTTTATTTTATTTATTTAACCTTTATTTAACTAGGCAAGTCAATTAAGAACAAATTCTTATTTACAATGACGGCCTACACCGGCCAAACCCGGACAATTGTACGCCGCCCTATGGGACTAATAGGATCCCTAGGATCCCCTATGGGCCAATGACGGCCGGTTGTGATACAGCCTGGATTTGAACCAGGGTGTCTGTGGTGACCCCTCAAGCGCTGAGATGCAGTGCCTTAGACCGCTGCGCCACTCGGGAGCCCAAGCTTGGCACACCTGTATTTGGGAAGTTTCTCCCATTCTTCTCTGCAGATCCTCTCAAGCTCTGTCAGGTTGGATGGGGAGCGTTGCTGCACAGCTATTTTCAGGTCTCTCCAGAGATGTTCGATCGGATTCAAGTCCAGGCTCTAGCTGGGCCACTCAAGGATATTTAGAGARTTGTCCCGAAGCCACTCCTGCATTGTCTTGGCTGTGTGCTTAGGGTCGTTGTCCTGTTGTAAGCTGAACATTRACCCTAGTCAGAGATTCTGATCACTCTGGAGCAGGTTTTCATCAAGTATCTTTCTGTACGTTGCTCTGTTCATCTTTGCCTCAATCCTGAGTAGTCTCCCAGTCCCTGCTGCTGAAAACATCCCCACAGCATGATGCTGCCACCACCATGCTTCACTGTAGGGATAGTGTCAGGTTTCCTCCAGATGTGACGGTTGGCATTCAGGCCAAAGAGTTCAATCTTGTTTTCATCAGACCAGAGAATGTTGTTTCTCATTGGCTGAGTCCTTTAGGTGCCTTTTGGCAAACTCCAAGAGGACTGTCATGTGCCTTTTACTGAGGAGTGGCTTCTGTCTACCATAAAGGCCTGATTGGTGGACTGCTGCAGAGATGGTTGTCTTTCTGGAAGGTTCTCCCATCTCCACAGAGGAACTCTGGAGCTCTGTCAGAGTGACCATRGGGTTTTTGGTCACCTCCCTGACCAAGGCCCTTCTCCCCRGATTGCTCAGTTTGGCTGMSCGGCCAGCACTAGGAAGAGTCTTGGTGGTTCCAAACTTCTTCCATGATGGAGGCCACTGTGTTCTTGGYGGCCTTTAATGCTGCAGAAATCTTTTGGTACCCTTCCCCAGATCTGTCCCTCGGCACTATCCTGTCTCAGAGCTCTACGGACAATTCCTTCGACCTCATGGCTTGGTTTTTGCTCTGACATGCACTGCRAACTGTGGAACCTTATATAGACAGGTGTGTGCCTCTCCAAATCATGTCCAATCAAGTGAATTTACCACAGGTGACTTCAATCAAGTTGTAGAAACATCTCAAGGATGATCAATGGAAACAGGATACACCTGAGCTCAATTTCGAGTCTCATAACAAAGGGTCTGAATACAAAAAAATCTAAAAACCTGTTTTCACTTTGTCATAATGTGTGTAGATTGAGGATTTTAGAATAAGACTGTAACGTAATAAAATGTGGATAAAGTCAAGGGGTCTGAATACTTTCCGAGTGCACTGTACAATTAAAGCGGTGTTGTTGTCTGTGTGTGTTTGTGGTAAACTGTCTTAGTGGATGATGAGGCAGTCTAATTTGGTAGTTGGAATTTTATTAGGATCCCCATTAGCTGTTGTTAAAGCAGCAGTTACTCTTCCACACACAACATGAAACATAATACAGAATGACATAATACAGAACATTAATAGACAACAACAGCTCAAGGACAGAACCACATACGTTTTATAACGGCACACAAAGCCTACATATCAACACATACACACAAACTATCTAGGTCAAATGGTGGAGAGGCATTGTGAGGTGTTTCTTTATCTGTTTTTTGAAACCAGGTTTGCTATTCATTTGAGCAATATGAGAGGGAAGGGAGTTCCATGCAATAATGGCTCTATATAACACTGTCCGCTTTCTTGAGGTAACACCAAGTCATTTAGTCTCCTCAACAGCCCATACATTCATTACCCGATTCAGCTCAGTTCTATAACTTAGGGAATGATTTGTACCAAATACAATGCTCTTAGTTTTAGAGATCATCAGGACCAGTTAATTACTGGACACCCATTTCAAAACAGACTGCAACTCTTTGTTAAGGGACTTCATTAGCTATAGTTGCTGCAATGCAATCAGAAACCTTCTCAATGAAAGTTAATGAGTCGTGGCGCAGTGTCATTCCTTCCACCTCCCTACACAGTAACTCTTGAGTGAGAGGTTGGTTGGGGGTTATTTCTGCTCGGGCAGAGCTGCGGGCAGGCCCTGGCACTGTGCTGGATTGTGTTCAATAGGCACCAAATAGAAGAAAACAGGCTGAAACGGGGAGGGACTACATGGACTAGTATAATAAGAACGGCTTGTATTTGTTTTCCGTTTAAAAAAGTTTTGCTACCGTGTGCCATAATGAATACGCCCCTGGTGTCTATGATGGGTGGGGAAGAGCAAAAGAGAACCCCGGCCTTCAGCCATGTTGCTAAGGGGCTAGTCACGTAATGGTAGGTCCGTGTGTGTGTAGCAGTCTTGTGTAGCCATGTAATGGCACGTCCACCAGACAGGTCTCTCAATGTGACTTCACTGTTAAATCATATCCGCGATAAGTCAAAGAATGCCATTGGAGTACACCTATCACTGTTGAAATACGCGAGGAATTGTACATCGACTTAATCTATTCCTTTCACTTGTCGTATTAGACTGGAATTTGTCCATGATGGTGGGGGAACTAACGTTGCGTAACTATTGAGTCATACGTCTAGTAATAATAAGAGTGTTACTAGTAGAATTCCATCCTTGACTGAACACTTTCCCATTTCGTCATTGTATATGCTACCTTCTATCTCAGTGCACATGAATTAATACAGAATGTTGTCAAATGTACAGTCTGATGGTTCTGTATGTATGAACACAGGTCTTCCCTTTGTGTTCAAATGTATTGTATGACCACTGAGAAGGAAATATGTAATTATGCTCTTGTGCTCTCCATGATAACACCTTCTTAATTGCCCCAAAGTGGTAGAGTATTGTACTGGTCTGAATGAATATCAATTGGTAATCAACTTAGTTTTGTGCTATGTTACAATGGAATTACCAGTGTCAACTGAGAGGCCACACCTCAGCAGACATAGAGAGGGGCATAATTGCCCTTAAGTGGTACATAAAGTTGAATTGCATTGAACTGAATTCAGGCCTAATTGAATTGAATTGATGGTCAGACATACCTGTGAACAGGCACCTGGGAGGACAATCGGAAGCAGCGTGGACATCGGAAGCAGCGGGGCATTTGTATCAACAATTGTTTGGGGACTTTGGGCTCTTTGGGTCTCCATCATTGACCACACTGTGCCACTTCTCCATGCCCTCATCCTTGACCATTTCCTCCTTCACCACTCCGCCATCTTGGTTGAAGGAGTCCTAGGGCTCGTGGAGCAGGTGGTGGGTCTTTGAGCGTGTTTCTACAGTGTATAGCTCTTGCCGCAGCGCAGGTAGGTGTACGGCTTGCGGGCGCTGTGGGTGATACAGTGGAGCGTCAACAATCTATTCCAAGCGAACATCTTGGGGCAGAGGTTACACTTAAAGGGCTTGAGGCCAGTGTGGGCCTGGATGTGGGTGCGCAAGCGGCAGCTTAGGGAAGTGGAAGGGTTGGGGAGGGTGGAGGTAGTTGTGGTGGTGAGGGGTGGATGGGTTGGGGAGGG
>NC_036870.1:9062550-9083602 GCF_002910315.2 Salvelinus sp. IW2-2015
AGCCAACAACTACCTCCAACCCTCCCCAACCCCATCCGCACCCTCACCACACAACTACTCCACCCCCATCACCACACAACTACCTTCCACCCTCCCCCATCCACCCCTCACCACCACAACACCGTTCAGCTGTTTTCTTTCTATTTGTGCCTATTGAACAACAATCCAGCACAGTGGCAGGGCCTGCCCGCAGTCTGCCGCGAGCAGAAATTAACCCCCCATCCAAAACCTCTTCACCTCAAGGAGTTTCAGCGAGGTGTAGGGAGGTGGAAGGAATGACACTGCGGCCAACGATCATTAACTTTCATTGAGAAGGTTTCTTGATTGCATTGGCAGCAACCTATAGCTAATGAAGTCCCTTAACAAAGAGTTGCAGTCTGTTTTGGAAAATGGGTGTCCAGTAATTAAGCTTGGTCCTGATGAAATCTCTAAAACTAAGAGAATTGTATTTGGTACAAATCGATTCCCATAAGTTATAGAGACTACTAAGTCGGTAATGAATGTATGGGCTGTTGAGGAGACTAAATGACTTGGTGTTACGCTCAAGAAAGCGGACAGTGTTATATAGGATATCGCGGAATAATAATGAGGTGTAGGAGTCACGGAAGATGGGAGGCCGGGGGATTAGGAGAGGAATAGAGAAAGATGAGGTTGATATGTTCAGAAGTTTCCATGTGTAATTAATGGAGGGGAAAGGAAGAGATAACGGCCTAGGTTGGTTTGGTTTTTTAGGCGGGGCTTAAGGAACACAGGGGTTGAGAGGTCCGAGGGGTTCAGTGTGAAAGGGGGGGCACTGGGGTGTTGTTTAGCGGCTAAGCAGAAACACAGGTTGAGAGGTTCGAGGGGTTCCAGTGTGAGGGGGACACCTGGGCGTGTTGTTTTAAGCGCTAACAGAAACACCAGGTTGAAAGAGGTAACGAGGGGTTCCATGTGAGGGGGCACTGGGATGTGTTGTTTTTAGGCCCGGCTAACAGAAAAACACAGGTTGAAGAGGTTCGAAGGGTTCAGTTGTGAGGGGGACACTGGGCTGTGTTTGTTTTAGCGGCTAACAGAAACACAGGTTGAGAGGTTTCGAGGGTTTCAGTGGTGAGGGGGACACTGGGCTGTGTTTTTTTAGGGCTAAAGAAACACATGGTGAGAGTCCGAGGGGTTCAGTGTGAGGGGACACTGGGCTGTGTTGTTTTTAGCGGCTAACAGAAACACAGGTTGAGAGGCCCAGAGGGGTTCAGTGTGAGGGGGACACTGGCTGTTTTGTTGTTTTAGCGGCTAACAGAAACACAGGTTGAGAGGTCCGAGGGTTCAGTGGTGAGGGGAAACTAGGGCTGTGTTGTTTTAAGCGGCTAACAGAACACAGGTTGAGAGGCGCGAGGGTTAAGTGTGAGGGGGACACTGGGCTGTGTTGTTTTAGCGGCTAACAGAAACACAGGTTGAGAAGGCCCGAGGGGTTCAGTGTGAGGGGGCCAACGGGGTTTTCTTTATTGGGTTTGTTCTCTCTGACTGGAAGGACGTGATCTGTTGTTATGTCTCTTCCACGAAGAGGTCCTTTAAGATTAGGCTGCATGTGCAAAGTTCCTTAAAATGAATTTTGAAGCGAGCTCCCCCAAAAAAAACATTGCACATGCTTCTTAACAGAGGACTCAAATTATAGTTGATAATGGCAGAAATGATATTGTGTGATAGTTGAATATTGTGGCGAAGTTGATTGATAGTTGATATTGTAGGCGATAGTTGATATTGTGAGATGGTTTGATTTGATGTTGATATTGTGCGATAGTTGAATATTGTGCGATAGTTTGAATTTAATAAGTTGAATAATTGTGAGATAAGTTGATTTAATAGTTTTGATATTGTGAGATGTTGATTGATAAGTTGGAATATTGTGAGATGGTTTGAATTTGATTAGTTGATATTGTGAGAATAGTTGATATTGTGCTTGATTTGAGAGTTGATTTGATAGTTGATATTGTGCGATAGTTGATTTAATAGTTGATAATTGTGGATGGTTGATTTTGATAGTTGAATATGTGTGATTAGTTTGAATTTGAAATAGTTGATATGTGCGATAGTTGATATTGGTGCGATAGTTGAATATTGTGCGATAGTTGATATGTGCGATAGTTGATAATTGTGGAATAGTTATGCATGTGCGATGAGTCGATTTGATAGTTGATAATTGTGTAGATAGTTTGGATAGGTTGTGCAATAATGTAATTCTTGTGAATAATGAATCAGTTTAAGAATGATGTGAATTGGCTCTCACTGACTATAAGGTACTTTGGGAATCCTATACCCATCCAATCAATGGCAACCTGTCCCATCCCATGCTCCTCCATCTGTGAACATGTCAGTATTACCAAGTTGGCCCCCCCCAACTAAGTCATGTACAAATACTTATGAACTTTAGACGAGATCAAGCTGTTATTTCTCCTTATGTAAAGCCAGTCAATATATCAATCTACCACCTGTAGGTAGCCCACTCAATAAGCTCCAACACACCACCCGTCTCTGGAGAATTTGAGCTAGAAACTCAGTGTCGCTCTAATTGGACACCGGTTGGTCCTTGAAGGTTGTTTATTGATGGAATTTGACCAAAATCCCTAGCCTGGCTGTTTTTGTCATAAGATGAACAAAATAACAATAATTATAGCAGCAAGAACGAAATTGTTATGTATGCTAGATCTATAGTAATTCATGGATCAACCCTGAGTTGGGATAAGCAACGTGATAGACGTTAAGACTAGCGACTAAGAATGCACATTATTGTTTCTTAGACTCCGTAGACCCTCCTAGTTCAAGGCCAGTGTTATAGGCTCAGGAAGAAGAGAAGCAATGGCGTAGAGGAGGAGGGGGATGGAGTGAATAACACTGAGTGTTAGAGAAGGGAAGGAGAGATGGAGGAGTAGACAAGAAGTGAATTCTAAGCAGCATTGTATGGAACCCAGTCGACATCGTCCGACCCCGCTTGTAACCGGCGGTAAACGGCTGTGCTCCTTTCATGTTGAAGATTTACACGCGGTGGAGGGGAGGATAGGGGTGGCAGACCTGCGCAGGACATCGCCTGTGAGAAAGACCCTTGACCTCCCTCTCTTTCCAGAGCCGCCTGGGTCCCGTTGGAATAACCCAGAGGTCTTTGCAGCGCCCCGCCTGTGTCTGTGGTGCCAAGCGTGTCAGATAAGCTTAAAGCTTTTCTCAAAATGTATTTTCAAAGGGGAAATCAAATATCCCCAAAGGGGCCGGAGAACATCTGCAGGACAACATCAAGCTCTGATGTTTAACTCACAGCTTTAATATCTAGAGACACAATGTGTTAGGGGGCGCTTGGTTACAAGACACAGCTGTGAGGCCATCATGGTTTTATATGTGAGAGAAAAAATAAGTAGATAAATGGATAACAGTCTGTTTTAAACGCCTCAATTCTGTATATCTATAATATTATTTTATCACTGTACTGGGTTGGGAAAATCTCACAAGAATATCACCTGTACTGTTTGGAAAAAGAGAGGATCTTATTTTATCATTCAAATGTTACCTTTAGTGGCTGAACGGTTTAATAAGTCTTCTAAACGGTTATAAGTCTCTAACGGTTTAATAAGTCTTAACGGTTAATAAGTCTCCTAAAACGGTTTAATAAGTTCTCTAAAGGTTAATAAGTCTCTAACGGTTTAATAAAGTCTCTAACGATTATACGTCTCTAACGGTTAATACGTCTCTAACGGTTAATTAGTCTCTAACGTTAATACGTCTCTAACGTTAATAGTCTCTAACGGTTAATTAGTCTCCTAAAATTTAATAAGTCTCTTAACGGTTAATAAGTCTCTAACGGTTAATAAGTATCTAACGGTTAATAAGTCCTCTAAAGGTTAATTTAAGTCTCTAAGTTAATAAGTCTCTAACGGTTAATTTGTCCCTCTAAACGGTTAATTTGTCCTCTAAACGGTTAATAAGTCTCTAACGTTTAATTAGGTTGTGGTGGTGAGGGGTGGATGGGGTGGGGAGGGTGGAGGTAGTTGTGGTGGTGAGGGGTGGATGGGGTGGGGTCTCTGCCACTCACCACAGCTGAAAGAATTACGGAAGTCAATAAACTCATCCACATAAATAAGAAGGCACAAAACGTGAGAAACAGAAATGCAAATCTGTGTTTTCATTGGATAATTTCCTGGGGCACCCAGYAATGCAAATCTGTGTTTTCATTGGATAATTTCCTGGGGCACCCAAATTATCCAATGAAAACACAGATTTGCATTTCCGTTTCAAAATGTTTTGCTACATTGTATTCTACTGAACACAGCACAGCTCTCCATGCTCCTTTAGGAAGCATACCTAGTACCTACCATTGTTGCTTTTCCACTGGAACAGAGGAACAGTATATTGCGGTCCACCCTCTGAGTCCCCTTCCCCTCTGTCTCGTTGGTAGAGGTACTTGGTAGTGTTCATACATTTCTGTCCACACACGTCACAGTAATGTAGCGCCCCCGCCAAGCCGTGGATAGCATTGAGACTGAATTAGAATCAAAAACAGAATTTCTTCCTCAACCCTGCTGCCTGTAGTTCCAATCCAACTGATTCCTCCTCGAGCCAGACCTCCTTCTGCACGGCCTGTGGCTTCAGCACTGATTTGGCGCTGAAGCTGCACCGAAAGGCCATCCACGGCTTGGRGGGGGCGCTACATCACTGTGACGTGTGTAGAGAGAGCTTTATGAACACTGTCAAGTACCTATACCACCGCAGGCAGCACTGAGACAGAGGGGAAGGGGACTCAGAGGGCTCCACACACCGGGTGGACAGCAATATAGCTAAGCCTCTGTTCCAGTGGAAAAGCAACCAATGGTAGGCTTCCTAAAGAAACTGTGTTCAGTAGAGTACAACGTAGCAAAACATTTTGAAASGGAAAATGCTAATCTTTGTTCTCATTGGATCATTTCCTGGGGCACCCCTTCCGTTTCAAAACGTGTTCTCGGGTTTTGTGTCTACCTACTTATGTGGATAAGTTCATTATTTTACACAATTGACTTCCATAATTATTTCAGCTGTGGTGAGTGGCAGAGAAGAGACCCTACCCCCCTCCACCACTAAACTCCACAACTACCTCCACCCTCCCCAACCCATCCACCCCTCACCACCACAACTACCTCCACCCTCCCCACCCCCCTCCACCACTAAACTCCAGTGAAGGTTTATTTTGTTTGTGTTTCGACTGAAAGTAACTTCAAGTATTTATTTCATTACTCTACTGTATGTCTGTGGTGATGTCCTAGAGTTCCGGAGTGGCGCTTCAATCTCAAAATGCACCATCCAAGCACCAACATAGACCCCAAAAGAGAACCTTCAAGACGAACCCAAACTTGCCCTACCTGCGCAATCTCATGGAGAAGAGGGTGACTGGGCGTCCGACTGACTCCAGACTCTATCTTGGATCTTCTCTGTTTAAGTTCAACAGCCCCCAGACCCAGAACAAGACCCYGACCCAAACTCTCATCCGCTAACAGTGTATTGAATGTGAGGCCCTGGATTTTTCTTTGTGTTCGCTTAATGAGTGTTCTGATGCTACGGAGGCGTTTGAATGCTTATCATGAGTGCAAACCTGTTGCTAGCTGATTAGTCTGTTGCTAAGGATAATAGGTAGCTAGGGACTAGTTTTCATAGCAACATGATGCATTAGCTCAGGGTGTGTCACGCACCACCAAGGGCTGCCGGGTCTACTTTTTCCTTTTTCTCRCTCACGGACACTTACATGATCGATTCATGTCAGTGACTCGAGATTACATACATCTGGGCTGCATCTCAAATGGCACCCTAGGGCCCTGGTCAAAAATAGTACACTATAAAGGAAATATGGTGCCATTTGGGACACATCCAAGGTCTAAYATCTGATAAAAGCAGGCTAGGATGATACCAACACTTTTTCCTTGTAAAGAGTTCTTAGTCATCACTATATCTGACCATGCTAGAAAGGACGGATTTATCYAACAAATCCAATTTTAACCACTTTCCATGATTTTAACCCTTAACTTATCCTTACTCCTAATCCTACACAAAGACCAAATAGCTCATGTTCGTAATCTTGATCATAAAGTCTGTCGATGTTGCCGTTATGGTCCTTTCAAACATGGCCATCGAGTGACATCTCCTTTGGGTGCAGTACCTCAGCCTGTGGTGTAGGAGGCGCTACAGGGACAGTCTCCTGTGTGTTGACAGGTTGGCAGATGAGCTGATATGAGATTACCACCACCAAAGAGTTGAATATCGGGCAGCAGGTGGAGAACAAGTAGAGGGAGGAGTGGTCCATACCTACGTCTGAGAGGAATGCACACATTARACACACAGAAACACTCACAAGTCTGCAACCCAATTAAAAAACACACACACACACACACAAAGACAGAGACAGACAGACACACAGACACACAGTTAAATTGGCTCACATACAGCTGTCAGCCTTCTCCCTCCCTATCACAGTGAATGCTTAGTGAGGGATAATGCTGGTAAGCTGACATACTGAGGTTGGCTGCACATTAGCTGTTTCCCTTTAGGGGGTCAGTGGGTGTGAAACTGTCCGTGTGAATTTCTCTATCTTTTGTCTCTCTCTGCTCCTTCTCCCCGCTCTCTCCTTGGATTCTCTGTGTGAGTTTTCTGAGGGTAAAACAGATGGCCGTTCACTAACTGTTTGGCTAGGGACCCGCTCTGCCTGCGCCTCCGTATACACACACACACACAATCACAGACACGCACGCGCACGCGCACACACACACAAGCAATCTCACACACACACACACAATACACAGACTATGACCCTGACAGCAGAGTGGATCACACAGACACATGCTGCTTCATTTGGTCATTGGACTGTGGTGTGTGCTCATGTGTTGTGTGTGTGTGTGTGTGTGTGTTGTGTGTGTGGGTGTTGTGTGTGTTCTGTGTGTGTGTGTGGTGTGTGGTGTGTGGTGTGTGTGGTGGGTGTGTGTTGTGTGTGTCGTGTGTGTGTGCTGTCTGCGCGCGCGTCGCGTGCGTGCGTGCTGTGCGTGCGTCGTGCGCATGAGTTCATGAGCGTCTGCACATGTCTGGTGCCATTAAAACAATTGCACTTTGTAACCTTGATAGGACTCGGGATCTTGGAGCTAATGTGTTTTAAACGCTGTGGAACGAGGTAATTTCCTGTTCCCATGTAAAGGAGAGTGCAATACAAACACAACTCCAATGGGATATGAGAGATCTTAAGATTGATATGTTTCCCAGCACAAAATGCTTTGACGTTTGTTTGACTGGCATGGTCATCTTACTCAGAGCTCGTATTGCTCCAGGGGTTCACCGTTTAACAAAGTGGGACTCGAGACACATTTAAAAGCCAAAATTCAATGCCGAATATTATATAACCTTGGTTGGGTGAATTATAATATGTAAGAAAAAGCATGTCTGTCACAATGTTTCATCTATTTCGTTGATTATTAATCACTCACTATATTAATCTTCATTCATCTTCCAGTCAAAGTCGCCCGTCACTTGTTGTGAACTGAGGGGGTGGGTCTTGTTGAATATAAGCCTTTTCTTTTCTTTTGCATCTTGGCAAAATGTTGTTTGTAGTTCGTCGAAGGTTATATAAAAAGCTGGGCCATCACACCTGTCTGACAGAGTTACGGAATGACAAGCAGTTGGCACCATTGCTGACAGCAGCCTTCAGCGTGCAAAGCAATTACTGATCGGATTGTGCATAAGCCCCCAGGCTTATAATGTTGCAAACGGTGGAGGAATTCCAAGGAGATGAAACCAGTTTGTTTTATCCTCTAAAAGCATTGGACTCGAGCTTGTCTCTCTAACACTGTACTTGAGGGTAGATCTTCTTTTACTGATATTTTTTTTTTTGGGGGGGGGGGGGGGCATTAGCAGTTTAAACACCATGCTTCAGGTTGTAGCCAGGCAAAACATACTTTACATACTGAGGGGAGAAACACTGAACTGGCATGCAGGACTAGTAGGGTTCCGAAAGAATGATAAAAAAACGAGTATATAGGGAGGGTTCCCAACTGGTGGCCCATTTATTTGGCCCCCCAAGTTTCTGAGCAAATAAAAAAAAAAATATATATATATATGTATACACCTCGTTCAAAAGTTTTGGGTCACTTAGAACATCAAATTGATCAGAAATACAGTGTAGACATTGTTACTGTTTGTAATGACTATTGAGCTGGAAACGGCTGATTCTTTATGGAATACTATAGGTGTACAGAGGCCCATTATCAGCAACCATCACTCCTGTGTTCCAATGGCACGTTGTGTTAGCTAATCCAAGTTTATAATTTTAAAAGGCTAATAGATCATTAGAAAACAACTTTTGCAATTATGTTAGCACAGTTGAAAACTTCTTGTACTGATTAAAGAAGCATAAAAACTGGCCTTCTTTAGGCTAGTTGAGTATCTGGAACATCAGCATTGTGGGTTGATTACAGGGCTCAAAATGGCCAGAAACAAATTATTGTTCTTCTGAACTCGTCAGTCTATTCTTGTTCTGAGAAATGAAGGCTATTCATGGAGGATTGCAAGAAACGGAAAGATCTCGTACAACGCTGTGTAACACCCCTTCACAGAACAGCGCAAACTGTCTCTAACCAGAATAGAAAGAGGGGTGGGAGGCCCCGGTGGCAAAACTGAGCAAGAGGGCAATAGGTACATTAGAGGTCTAGTTTGAGAAACAGACGCCTCACAAGTCCTCAACTGGCAGCTTCATTAAATAGTACCCGCAAAACACCAGTCTCAACGTCAACAGTAAGAGGCTATCTCGGGATGCTGGCCTTCTAGGCAGAGTTACGAAGAAAAAAGCCATATTCTCTGTTCCATTTTGCAAATATTAATATTAAATCTTATTAGATCTTCAAAGTAGCCACCCTTTGCCTTAATGACAGCTTTGCACACTCTTAGCATTCTCTCAACCAGCTTCATGAGGTAGTCACCTGGAATGCATTTCAATTAACAGATGTGCCATCTTAAATTTCCTTTGTGTAATTTCTTTCCTTAATGTGTTTGAGCCAATCAGTTGTGTTGTGACTAGGTAAGGGTGGTACACAGAAGATAGACCTATTTGGTAAAAGACCAAGTCCATATTATGGTGAGAACAGCTCAAATAAGCAAAGAGAAACGACAGTCCATCATTACTTTAAGACATGAAGGTTAGTCAATGCGGAAAATTTCATGAACTTTGAAAGTTTCTTCAAGTGCAGTCGCAAATACCATCAAGCGCTATGATGAAACTGGCTACCGGCCAAAGGTTTTAGAACACCTACCATCCGCTCCAAAAATAATTGTCCAGCGGCTAAATCTAGTTGATGATCCGTGCTGTAGGGCCTTCTTGTATGGTGTTACTGTGTGTATGACAAAGTTCCAGGCAAAGCCTGTTACAAAATTATAGACCATCTCTGGCCTAGGTTTATTCAAACCTTTATCCTCCTTGATTTTCTTCTGTTTGTCTGTAGGCATATTTMGCAATTCAGCCCCTAGCTAATGAATAGTAGTCTACAAGATGCAATGAACGAATAAACAACTCTATATTACACAGGCCTAAACATTTCAGTGCATTTCATGGTACATCAAGTCTCTTGTCAAATCAGTGGCCTAACCTTTCTATAAACRTCTCATAAATAAATTCACTGTGATATCCATCCAAGCCTAACAAGTGACACTCTTCAATATAGTATCGGGATTTATTCATCCATTTCAACCTTATGCAATGTCGCCCCCTGGCGTGCTAGATACAACCTCACAACTTGTGGAAAGATGAGCGTGGAAAGAAATAGTTGAACGCCGAAGTGTAGATCGACATTTATGTTCAAATATTATTTTGTGCAGATGGTTACCCCGATTTTGTTTGAGATATTGACACAATGTATCTATTAGAAATGAATATTGTCTTTGTCTTGTCAAGCATCATTCCTTATGGATGCATATTTACCATGTTTAAATTGCCCTAAAACATTTGCAGGTCTTCTGTTCCTATGGTACAATGGCCTCTCCTCTGTAGGTGGAATGTCTATATATCACAGGAGGCTACTGAGGGGAGAACGGCTCAAGAGGGGTACAGTAAATTATTTGTGATGCAGTAGTGCATTGCACCACCAATACTGTCTTCATTGGCTTAGCTTATCTTGATGTGCAACAATGAAGACAGCATTTAAAGACTTCATCCAAAAACAGCACTTAGTGTTACAATGTACTGTACCTACTCTTCAAATGCACCCACACCACAGGGGGACATGTACACAAAATATTAGGGATATTATTTTTTTATTATCAGAAGAATTTCACAATGGCATTTGACATGATTCGCATAATTGAAAAGATTGACAAGAGCCTACTTACATGATCGAAAAGCCCCCTTAAGTTAAATCTCYTGCTTGACTATGATTCCTAAAAACMATAAGCCTACCATATATTCACATTCTATAAGAATACTGTATAGTTTTCATGAAAAAMTGTATTACAAAAGGTCCAGTTGATGTTACGATGACAGATTTAACATATCCTTTTGGAGCACACAGATGGAAGTATACGTTCTCATTGAACATCATTCCGGCCTTTTTCAACTAAAGAGGAAACAAGGAATATACATGARCTCTTCACTTGATTACAAGTGCATGAGCTAGACTTGCAGAAAACTTCCCAAAAGAGTACTGCTGGAAATGGACTTAAAACAGACAATGACTGATTCAGTCTTGTTTTTAATGTCCTTGTCAGACATGTTTGGTAAACACACTATAAATAAAGTTCAATGTCAGTTAAGGATAGTGTGATAAGTGATAAGGGTTTCACATAACAGGTCCCTCTTCAGTTCATCATCATGCATGGCTCACTGCCACCAACATTATTGGCTTCTCCTGTGAGCCAGTTCCTGTAGTCAAATTTGGAGCCGTCACTCTTGGTTCTGTGGGGAAGAAGCAATCTCGGTGTCAAAGAAACATCACCATAGAATAGAAACAATCGAATTGTTGCCAGTAGATATTACATAGGCAAAATTGTCTCTAGTGTTGGCCTAGAATACTGTATAAAGTTTTCCCAAACTTAGATCTGACTGCATTGATGAACATTCTGGGGCGGCAGGTAGCCRAGTGGTTAGAGTGTTGGACTAGTAAAGTTTTGCTCCGAATTGCTCACAGTCCCACTAGAGAGAGAGGACAGGAACAGAGGACAGGATYTAATATCACATATATATTTTATAATGGAAGTTTAAAAAAACGACAAAATAATTACAGCCATGGATTTTGTGTTCTTGCCACATGTATTTTTTTATTTTACCTTTATTTAACTAGGCAAGTCAGTTAAGAACAAATTGCTTTTCAATGTATAATCCAGTGTGGAACTGCAACACTGTGATTGGTGATACCTGGTGTATGTCTATATTATCAGTCTATTATAGCGAAGCCAAAACATTTAAATGGTGCATCAGGTTAAAATGCACCTCAGCATTCATCCACATCTTGCCGGAAGGGACAAACATAAAACACAGTGCCCCGTATTTGAGCCAGCGAGGGGGGAAAGAGCTCCTGCTCAACCTCTCCACCTTCTCTGTGACGAGGCAAAACATGACCAGAACAAACTCATTGAAGCCTAACATTACAAATGTACAAAATTGCAAGCACTGTGTTGAGCAAGTTGAGAAATCTGATTTCTTCCTGCACCAGGTTTCACCGATCACGGTGTTGTAGTTCCACACTCAAAAAAGCCATTACAAGTTGCTCATTCATTGAAGACGATGTAAKAYCATCAAGCACTTACCAGTAGGTGTGCTCTGTTCCATGTTTTCCATGACATTTGTATCCTCTAGAAAAGAGATGTAACTAAATACTATGAAGAAATGTAATTTTACCAGTATATAATGTGAGCTGTATCATTTTAGATGTAATATGAGGATGTGTTTTCTTGGTTTGCTGTGTGAGTTACCTGCTGCACCGCTCAGAGCCAACACAGCACAGGGAAAGGATAAACATTGCCATAGTGATAACAGGATCCTGAAAATAAGACATATACAATCAATAACAACTGAGACAGCTACCTCAATTGATTAATAGATTTTTTTGGTTGTTCAAAAAAAAAAACTGTTGGTGATTCTCTGATGATTCCCTCAAAAAAGCAGAGGYACACTTTTATACTGTTGGCTCACATGGCCACAAGGAAACCGATTTCCCATAATTCCACACCAGTTGAACATAGTACAAAGTATCATGTTTGTGAGAGTTAAATGTGATCATCTGATAGACCTATATTGGGTTTAACTGTTTATTGGGGCAGAGATTCAACAATAAAGATGCCCTCTGCTCCGGCACAGGGAACAAAAAGATGTAGAAAACCCATCATTTTCAATTATGTATTTCATAACAGGTTATTGTTAGATGACTGCAAAAAGAAAAAAACATGGCACTTGYTGTCACCTTGCAAGAGTTTCTCACATGTACCGGTGCTGCAGCACAAGTATTTTGAAAATAAACGTTTGAACCAATGCATCTGTATAATCTTTGGTTCATTATGTTGATTTGACAGTGACACTGTTTACGAAGGGAACTACATAATGTCACTAATATACTGCTAGTATAATGGCACACTGCAATAGGCTTACCGTAAAATACTATATGWCTTTTTACTGCAGAAATATGTTTAATAACTCATGGGAGAAAGTGAATTAAATGTGTACACACCTTTTATTGACAATAAACTAAGTAATCAACATTTACATAAACTTAGAGCTTCCGTTTGAGAACAGCAAATCAGCTTCAATAAAAATGTGACAGAAAATGAATGTTAATGATTTTAAAAGGAGACTATTCAAGGGGCTGTAAAAACAATATGCAGATCGATCTGTTACAGACCACAATTGAAGGGTAATTGTCCCCGACTGTGACCCAGTCTATCTAGGTCTGAAGACTGTCCGACAACTTGCTCGGCAGCGTCTGTGGCAGATTAAGAGTATGCAGATTGTCCTGCAGCAGTAGGTGCAGGTCCTTTGGCCCCTGAGATCCGCAGGTGCCTTGAGGTCGGGAAGGGCCCCAGGCTAAAATAAAGAATATACATTTCTTTTATATGATGTGCCAATGGATACTGAAGCAGGCATTTGCTTTTGCCTACTTCTCTAAGTGGCAGGATTATCAAACAATGTGTGCCTTGTAAAGCCACATATCTTTTTGTACAGGAGGAGACATTTCATAATGAAAGTGACAGTCCAAGAGAATGACGTGTTTTAATCATATTTCAAAGCTGTACATTGTAGTAGACTCGGATGACAAAATATATATATTTTTTAAATATTGCAGATTGTGCCTTAAAAGAAATCAGATTGGTGTGTTAGCCTGAGTCTAGCTGTTCAATGCTACGTACAGAAAGCTTGACCCATAGGCTGTATGTAAATACCAAAAAAACAATCATGATACATTTGCTGCAGCCCATGTCTTTGCAGTGATACAGCTTGATCCGTATTTGGACCAGCCTACAGGGCATAGCTCCTTGCCCTCCGCCCCCTCCTCCACATCCCCTACCTCCTTGCTCTCCGCCCCCTCCTCCACATCCCCTACCTCCTCAGTCACATCCTCCTCTCTCCACTTATTCTCTGGGAGGACAAGGACAGAAACAGGTTGCTGTAGCAATGTTATCATCTTTGTTTACAGACCACTGTTCATGTACAAATCGACCTAGAGTCTACCATTATATGGAATGTACAATTCTAGGTTTTGTTAGTCCTGGGTGAGTGACCGCCTAAAAATTGAAATGTTAATTCAACAAAAATAAGATTGGAAAAAAAAAACAATACCAAGAGGCAACGTTTACTCAGCATCCATCATCTTCTTATGGGGCACTACAGTGAAAGACAAAGGGAGCACATTTTATTTTTCTTAGAAATGTCTATGCAGTATATTTCTTTACACATCTACTCCTTTCACAGACACACGTATCTTTGAAAAAGTGTTCTAGAAGTGTCACGCCCTGACTTTAGTTATATTTGCTTTCTTTATTATTTGGTTAGGTCAGGGTGTGACAAGGGGTGGTTTGTTTAGTTTTTGTATTGTCTTGTGGTTTTTGTCTTGTCTAGGGTTTTTTGTTATCTATGGGGATTTTGTATTGTCTAGGGGTTGTAGGTTTATGGTGGCCTGAGTGGGTTCCCAATCAGAGACAGCTGTTTCTCGTTGTCTCTGATTGGGGTGCCTATTTAGGTTGCCATTTTCCATGTTGGTTTGGTGGGTAGTTGTCCATGTTTAGTTGCCTGTGAGCACTATGTTGGCGGTTCGTTTGTGGAATTAAAAGATGTATTCCAATCGCACTGCACCTTGGTCCACTCCTTTAAACGGCCGTGACAAGAAGGGAGGTGAGTCTACAGTGGTACAAKCTTACCAAGATTTGGGTTCTGTTCAAAAGGTGTTTGCCTCATCACCCAGACCCTCTATAAAAACAGAGACATYACCAGTAAGGAGTGAGATGGGAAACCATTTGACAACTTCTTGGTATTTACTGATAAATAATCAATTTACCSARGGGAGGAACCTGTTCAATATCATTATCCAGAAAGGGTTCTGTAAAAGGAGAGGTATTGAATGGACCAAAACAATTCTCAAGGACGGACACCCAATTTAGACATCTATGCATGAATTTTTAAATGGGGGGGCCTCCCGAGTGGTGCAGTGGTCTAAGGCACTACATCACAGTGCTTGAAGTATCACTACAGACCCGGGCTGTGTGGTCGAGAGACCCATGAGGCAGCACACAATTGGCCCAGCATTGTCCGGGTTAGGGGCGGGTTTGGCCGGCCGGGATTTCCTTGTCCCATCACACCCTAGTGACTCTTGTGGCAGGCCGGGCACCTGCAAGCTGACTTCGGTCGCCAGCTGGACGGTGTTTCCTCCGACACATTGGTGCGGCTGGCTTCCCGGTTAAGTAAGCAGTGTGTCAAGACGCAGTGCAGCTTGATAGGGTCGTGTTGAGGGGGGCGAGTGGCTCAACCGTCGCCTCTCCTGAGTCTGAAGGGGACAAGACTAGCTACCAATTGGATATCATGAAATTGGGGGGGTAAAAGTTTTTTTATTTAAGTCAGTTCAGAAAAGTCGTAAGATGACTGATTGGTTAAAATAAATGGATAATACGATGGTAGTTGGAGCTGTATTGTTAGATTTCAGCGCAGCATTTGATGTTATTGATTATAATTTGTTATTGAAAAAAAAAACTAGTTATGGCTTGACAACCTGTTCTGACATGCGTAGGGACGGATCGAAATTTACACAATGACTAAAATGGGGGAGGGTTGAATTCGAGGGTGATGCCTCTGGAATTTATACACTGATTGAGTATGTGAAGTTATGGAGATTGTACTCTTAGAAATACGGCGAGAGACAGTTCCTCAGTTTAGGGTTCTAAAAATGTTGATTAGAGTTTAACAATGTTTGCCATTCTGTGCCATGTCACTCAGCTGTGATTATCCAAATAACAGTCCATTTATCCATACAAGATGTGTCTGGAAATAATAAACATTAATACAAATGGCATCAATACTAAGATAAGGCACATTCATTTAGCAYTAACAAAACTAAATCTACAGCTCATCTGTTTTAATAATCCAATGACTGAAACGAAAATACAAGTAACTAGCAACAGACTAACCACCTAACAATGTCAGGCGAAAATGTAGACACATAATGCTGTAATGACGAAAATATTCTTAAACTATTACTTCGTCAGTAAAACAGGGGGAAATATACACCTTACTTACAGTTCTGGTATTCACGCACAGTGATAAYTAAATTGGTCAGTAAGGAAATCATGTCCAAAACGGAGATTTGTGTTCACAGCAGTAGGTAGCGAGTTGCACTTGGTAATGAACTTTGACGCCATCACCGAGTTCTTAAAAGGACAGGCTTTCTTACAAGAGTCATGCTTTTTCAATTTCAGTCAAGGGGAGGGTTTAGTGTTTTTTTTTTAAATCAGGTACAGGGGAGGGTCATGTCATTGACGAAATGTCTATATTTCAGTGTTTTAGAATTCGTTGATTATTAGGCTATATATCGATGCGTGCGATGCCACGGCACGCAAGGTGCCTATAGGCTATTTAGTGTGGTCTCAATCAAAAGATCCATAGCCTAAAGGATAGAAAGTACATGCTCAGAGAAGCACAGAGCAAAGTTATATTTCTAAGATAGCTGCTGGGATGGTGTCAGTAACACTAGGCTGCATTACACACTGTAATGGATATTCCAACCCTGAGCCCCGGCCTTCTGTTGCTGATCAAAAAACTCTTTGTGTACTGCTTAACTAACAGCTGTGCTGTGTAGGGCTATGGTGGCAGTTCATGAGGAGAGTCAAATGCTTCTTCTGTAAAAATCAGTCGTAAATGGACAGCTCATGGTGCTGAAAGTAGGCAAATTCGAGTAAGCGTAATTAATTTCAACTGGTTAATTTTAATTTGACTTTAAAAACAAGAGGGTTTTGTGTAATATGATTTAGGCAGCTCTTAATTGGATATTGCAATTCATCCTAATTTCACACAGATTAAAGACACATGACTAAAGAGAAAGTGCTTGTATATTCTATCATGATCTGGTTCACGTTTCAGCAAAAATCTTCAACACCAATAAACCTAATCTAAAGAGCAGGGGAAAAACGTGCCACGAAAAAGAAACAATATCAAGTTAACTGTTTTTTAAATTGGCTGATTTTTTTTCCCCTTGTGGCCATGTGAGCTAACTATTTTAAAGTGCTCTTTCTCCAGCTGAACAGAACCTGCAGATGGGCCTCTTCTCACCGACAACACTTTGTGTTGCTGTTTTGAGCTCTTTTTCAGTGAGTTCTTCCTGATTGTTTCTAGCCTTCATTTTCTCAGTAATGTATTTTAAACGTATGTCTTGGTTTCAGAAGCCCATCATCGCCATAGGCGATGTTGACCATATCTCTACTGCTCCGTGCTGCCTTTGCTCTGGGTAGTGCACCAGGTAAAACAGGAAGACATGTGTCCATGCGTACTCTACTTGAGTTGACAAGATATTGACAACTTCGGACAATTGCACGATGATGTTTTTGTTGTCCAGGTGCCGAGGCCCTACTTTCACTCTTTTTTGTGTGACAGTTCTTGTTTCAGAGCCTTCATTGGAGGGAAACACGGAACAACCTCCTTGGTAAGTGTGTGCATATGTCGGACATTATTGAAACTTTTAACAATGTCTTTCCCTCCATATGTTTGTCATAGAGGATATGGATGATGAGGGAAACGCCTTTAAACAGAACCAACCTCTTGGTAAGTCTTTACTGGGTAGACTCCCTTCACTAGATGCTTCCAGTTTTCAGAGTAAGATGTGTTGAGTAAACGTTCAAACAAAGATGCTGCAAAAAATATTGCTACGACAGTTTTGATTGAATGTACCCCCTCGTGTTTCACTGTAGAGCCCCTTGAGGTGATGGCCGCTGAGCTGACATTGCCTCTGGGTACGTTAGCAGTTCATAATGTTTGCCAGTGAAACTTATGTCTATAGATGTTTTGTTTGGCCCCAACCAGTGAGTCAGCCACTGAATGCATTTTGTGTCTGTCCTCCCCTCCAGAAACGGAGTGGACAGAGGGCATGGACAAAATACAGATCATACTGCTACAAGTTCTTCCAGACTGCGGGGACATGGGTTGCAGCTGAGGTACAGTATCATGTCGTGTTTACCTTCTACGGTGAATCAAGTTACTGTTTGATTGGACTTGGTTGAGACATTTACTTCGTGCCTGGTTCAGGCTCACAGAATATTGGAAAAAGTGACGTAATGTCTTTATGAGCATGTTGCCATGGGGATCGTCKTTTTTAGACTAACTCAAATCACATGTATTTATAAATCCCTTTTTACATCAGCTGTCAGGGATCCCTCCGGAACTTTCATCACGCACACCTGGCCCCTATTCCCACTGATTAGGACTTGTATAAGTGTGCCCTTGGTTTACCAGTGTCCTGTCGATTATTGTTACAATGTCCGTTGGTCTGTGTGAGTACCTGTGCTGTGTGTTTTGGATTTCGTGCCATTGTGGATTGCGCAGATAATTACGGGTCTCGTCCCGTGTGTTAATCATTGTGCGCTTGTGTTATTTATTCGAGGTACTCCTCGCTCTTTTGTTTGGGTTTCAACCCTGTTTTGTATAGTGTTTGATTGGTCTTCGTCCCCGTGCCTTTACATGSCACGCTGTAATTTTGGTAAATTAAAAGCCCATATTACACATTCCTGCACCTGTCTCCCGATCATACATACCAACGTGGCATCAGCAGATGTCACAAAGTGCTTATACAGAAACCCAGCCTAAAACAGCAAGCAATGCAGATGTCTTGACTCATTTTCACTATAAAATGAATCTGTTCTTGTCCACCTCTCTCTAGCGGCACTGTGTGCACTTCGGGGCGAACCTTGCTTCGGTGCCAAGTACCATTTCTTTCATGAGGCGGTGATGACCAGTACTGGTGATTTCTCCAAAACATGGATTGGAGGAGCTGATGCTGTTCATGTAGAGTACTTAGCGATATCTCTAAAGCCAAGACTCATGAAGTCAAATCTAGGTTTGGAAGCTCTGAGAGGTAGACACTGGAGCAAATGCTCGATGTATTATCCACTGGCCTTGTTTTTACTCTATGGGAATGAGTCTGAGACTTGACTGTTCTGCCCCACAGAATCGGGTGTGGTTCTGAAGTGATGGCTGTATATATATTTTTTACAGAACATTTTGTGACAATTTTCTTGTCAGGATCCTCATGTGTAGAAAACACCACTTTGACAAGCCCCNTGAGAGGTAGACACTGGAGCAAATGCTCGATGTATTATCCACTGGCCTTGTTTTTACTCTATGGGAATGAGTCTGAGACTTGACTGTTCTGCCCCACAGAATCGGGTGTGGTTCTGAAGTGATGGCTGTATATATATTTTTTACAGYACATTTTGTGACAATTTTCTTGTCAGGATCCTCATGTGTAGAAAACACCACTTTGACAAGCCCCATGTTATCTTGTTTTAACTAGGCAAGTCAGTTAAGAACAAATTCTGTTTTACAATGACGACCTACCCTGGCCAAACCCGGAAGACGCTGGGCCAATTGTGCGCTGCCCTATGGGACTCCCAATCACAGCCAGATATGATGCAGCCTGGATTRGAACCAGGTACTGCACTGAGATGCCGTGTCTTAGACCAKTGCGCCACTCAGGAGCCTTGTGGWACTCATMAATTTCCTTTCTATTTCGGCTTCAGACCCTAGATTCTCACTGAAAACATTTTTTGTGTTTAATAATGTAATGGTAACATGATAATAAKTATCATATTCACAAAGCAGAAATGGTTAATTACCATGATGTAATTATACTAGCGAGCTGTTCATGGAGAGAATAAGTACCATGCAATATGAGTCTAATATTTTTTTTTATATACATTTATTTAACTATGCAAGTCAGTTAAGAACAAATTCTTATTTTTAATGAAAACCTATGAACAGTGGGCTGCCTTGTTCAGGGGCAGAACAACAGATTTGTACCTTGTCAGCTCAGGGATTTGAACTTGCAACCTTTCGGTTACTAGCCCAATGCTCTAACCACTAGGCTACCCTGCCACCCCAATGTGGCAGTAATAAGCACATCTTGTACTCAAACTGAGTTTGGACATTTTTCATCACATTCCCATTGGGTCAGAAGTTTACATATTATTTGAGTGTATTTTGTAGCATTGCCTTTAAATTGTTAAACTTGGGTCAAATGTTTCAGGTAGCCTTCCACAAGCTTCCCACAATAAGTTGGGTGAATTTTGCCCATTTCTCCTGACAGAGCTGGTGTAACTGAGTCAGGTTATAGGCCCTTGCTCGACACTTTTTCAGTTCTGCCACAATTTTGATAGGATTGAGGTCAGGGCTTTGATGGCAATCCATACCTTGACTTTGTTTCCTTAAGCCATTTTGCCACAACATTGGAAGTTGCTTTGGGTCATTGTCCATTTGGAAGACCCATTTGCGACCAAGCTTTAACTTCCTGACTGTCTTGATGTTTCTTCAATATATCCACATTTTCTTCCCATTGATGCAATCTATTTTGTACAAGTCCATCCTGCAGCAAAGCATCCCCACAACTGATGCTGCACCAGCGTGCTTCACGGTTGGGATGGTGTTCTTCGGCTTCCAAGCCTCCCCCTTTTTCCTCCAAATATGACGATGGTCATTATGGCCAAACAGTTCTATTTTGTTTTCATCAGACCAGAGGACATTTCTCCAAAAAGTACGATCGTTGTCAAATGTGCAGTTGCAAACCGTAGTTTGGCTTTTTTTAAGGCGTATTGGAGCAGTGGCTTCTTCCCTGAGCGGCCTTTCAAGTTTGTTGATATAGGACTCGTTTTACTGTGGATATAAATACTTTTACCTGTTTCTCCAGCATCTTCACAAGGTCCTTTGCTGTTTTCTGGGATTGATTTGCACTTTTGCACCAAAGTACGTTCATCTCTAGGAGACAGAACAAGTCTCCTGAGTGGTATGACGGCTGCGTGGTCCCATGGTGTTTATACTTGTGTACATTATTTGTACAGATGAACGTGGTACCTTCAGGCGTTTGGAAATTGCTCCCAAGGATGAACCAGACTTGTGGAGGTCTAAATTATTTTTCTGAGGTCTTGTTTATTTCTTTTGATTTTCAATGAGTCAAGCAAAGAGGCACTGAGTTTGACGGCAGGCCTTGAAATATATCCAGGTACACATCCAATTGACTCAAATTATGTCAATTAGCCTATAAGAAGCTTCTAAAGCCATGACATCATTTTCTGGAATTTTCCAACTGTTTAAAGACAGTCACTTAGTGTATGTAAACATCTGACCCACTGGAATTGTGATACAGTGAATTATAAGTTAAATAATCTGTCTGTAAACAATGACTTGGTGTCATGCACAAAGTAGATGTCCTAACTGACTTGCCAAAACTATAGTTTTGTTAACGAAATTTGAGTGGTTGAAAAGCTAGTTTTAATGACTCCAACCTAAGTGTATGTAAACTTCAACTGTATATACCTAGTGAGAGTTTGGAAACGTAAAGCTACATTCTGGATTCGAAAAACA
>NC_036870.1:9083627-9090125 GCF_002910315.2 Salvelinus sp. IW2-2015
GTTTTGTTAAAATAGTAGGATAAATTCACATGTTGTCCATTCTCGTATTAATCTTTAAATACTGTATGTACAGTTGAAGTCGGAAGTTTACATACCCTTAGCCAAAAACATTTAAACTCAGTTTTTCACAATTCGGGACATTTAATCTTAGTAAAAATTCACTGTCTTAGGTCAGTTAGGATCACCACTTTATTTTAAGAATGTGACATGTCAGAATAATAGAATGATTTCTCAGCTTTTATTTCTTTCATCACATTCCCATTGGGTCAAAGTTTACATACTATTTGAGTGTATTTTGTAGCATTGCCTTTAAATTGTTAAACTTGGGTCAAATGTTTCGGTAGCCTTCCACAAGCTTCCCACAATAAGTTGGGTGAATTTTGGCCCATTCCTTCCTGACAGAGCTGGTGTAACTGTCAGGTTTATAGGCCTCCTTGCTCGCACATGCTTTTTCAGTTCTGCCCACACATTTTTGATAGGATTGAGGTCAGGTGGCAACTCCAATACCTTGACTTTGTTTTCCTTAAGCCATTTTGCCACAACTTGGAAGTTGCTTGGGTCAATGTCCATTTGGAGAACCCATTTCGACCAAGCTTTAACTTCCTGACTGATGTCTTGGATGTTTCTCAATATATCCACACATTTTCTTCCCATTGATGCAATCTATTTTGTACAAGTCCATCCTGCAGCAAAGCATCCCCACAACATGATGCTGCCACCAGCGTGCTTCACGGTTGGGATGGTGTTCTTCGGCTTCCAAGCCTCCCCCTTTTTCCTCCAAATATGACGATGGTCATTATGCCAAACAGTTCTATTTTGTTTTCATCAGACCAGAGGACATTTCTCCAAAAAGTACGATCTTGTCCCAATGTGCAGTTGCCAACCGTAGTCTGGCTTTTTTTATGGCTGTATTGGAGCAGTGGCTTCTTCCCTGGGCGGCCTTTCAAGTTTGTGCAATGTTCGCCCAACTACTTAGTATACAGGGAAGTGAAATGTAACGCCTCTCAAATTCCTAGATTGTGCTCTAGATGCAAAGACGGTCTATGACATCCACATGATAGTTTTGAACAGATTTTAAAGATGTTTACGTTCTTGTTTGTCCAGTAATAACCTTTTGTGTCATTATGGAGAATCATTTATGAATTATATTCTTCAAGAATCAATGCAAGGTTATTAGAGTTTTGTGATTTTTCTAATTGTTCTAATAGTTTTTAGATGTTTATTTGAAATTCTGTTTCGTTAGGTTTCAGACTTGATTTACTAGTTTTTATTTAGTTTTTTTCTATTTCATTTTTGCATTTCGTTTTAGTTATGGACAAAGTAGCCACTGGGCACATGTCATTTATATATTCCGTTTTGATTTATATTTGGTTGAGTTGTCAACTAATGTGAATTACATGAAATCCCCCCCAAATTACCATCTCATTGGATTTAGTTTCAAAATTGGGTGAAAAAAATACAAAATTCCCTTAATGATGACTTTGACATAATCAGTTTCCCACGTTGATTCAACATCATCACAATTATTTTTTGTTGTTGAAATTGTGAAAACAACATTGATTCGATCAGTTTCTTTTATGCCATTTGTGTTAAAGGCCTATAGTTTGTGTTTTGGGGATGTCACTTCTTGCCACTGGGGGAGGGGGCTGTAATACATAAGGTGATGGGTCAGGTCATAGGTTTGGTTAGGTTTAAATTATAAATCAATCTTAATGTGACTTCGATTTAATCTTTGCATCTACCTGTCAACTTTGAGATTTGTTGGTATTTTGATCCATTCATATGAATATTTTCAAAAAGGAAACTGTCGAACTTCATAAATACTATAGTCATCAAAATTGTATGAATTTTAACCACCTTAAAATGAAAATCCATCAATCATTTTAAAGCTCACTACATTAAATTGCACATAATTGAAAAGCCTATTTCATAGAGAATGTTACGAACTGGACTATATTTATTAATTTACTGAGATGGTGATTGGGTCTAAATAGGRGTTTTCCGGTTGGTGGTCTAAATTTAGTGTACTTGTCTTTTCCCACATTCCAACAATTATTTCTCAGCTTCAGAAGCATCTGCYTTCACCACACTTTGTTTGGTTATCCTTAGATACATCCTCCAGACTTGCCCAGAGTGATTTGTTGATATGTGGTCCAATTTGTATTGTAGACACAATTTTATTTGAAGAAATGCAATTTACGTGCATGTCTTTAGTATTTTAAAGATCGAAAGATGAAAAAAAAAATAATAATAATTATCCACAATCTTCTCTGGACAAGTCCGGTCCAGAAGTGTCTTAACAAAAATAAAACCAACATATAGACTGACTTCATCCAGTCGAGAAAAATGGATATGCCAATATGTACATATTTAATGAGATTTTGCATATTTTTTGAAAATATTTCGGAAACATTGTAATACAATTAAGTACGATATTTGTCTACATCCAACTGGTAGTAGTTTATTGTTATATGATAAAGGGGAAAAAATATGAGGGTGTGGTGCCTACCTTTATAAGAATAATCTGACTCAGATTCAAACATTTCTGCCGCACCGTTCAAAGCTATGGCCAGCTCTGGTTGTTGTTGATCACAGGTATTCTCTTGTCTATTCTGTAATAGCRTTGWKCATGTTCGCCCRGTTGTCAGTTACGAAGAGTAGGATCTTCTCCTCTGGTATGGCCCATGTGTTCAATGTACGGTTAATAGCATCCCCACACCGGAGAGGTAAAATCCGATGGAGGTTGACCAATGCATGCTGTGCCTTGTTTTTGTATGTTATTATGCCAAGGCAGCAGCTACTCTTCCAAGTGTCCAGCAACATTAAGTGCAAGTTCATAAACTCAGCAAAAAAGGAACGTCCTTTTTCAGGACCCTGTCAAAGAGATGTAAAAATCCTAATAACTTCACAGATCTTCATTATAAAGGGTTTAAACAGGTTCCCATGCTTGTTCAAAGAACCATAAACAATTCATGAACATGCACCTGTGGAACGGTTGTTAAGACACTAGCAGCTTACAGACGGTAGGCAATTTAAGGTCACTTATGAAAACTTACGACACTAAAGAGGCCTTTCTACTGATTCTAAAAATAAAACACAAAGAAGATACCCAGGGTCCTTGCTCATCTGCGTGAATGTGCCTTAGGCATGCTGCAAGGAGGCATGAGGACTACAGATGTGGCCAGGGCAATAAATTGCAATGTCCATACGTGTGAGAACGTCTAAGGCAGCGCTACAGGGACAGGATGGACAGCTTATCGTCCTCGCAGTGGCAGACCACGTGTAAGAACACCTGCACATGATCGGTACATCTGAACGTCACACCTGCGGGACAGGTAAGGATGGCAACAAACTGCCGAGTTACACCAGGAACGCACAATCCCTCCATCAGTGCTCAGACTGTCCACAATAGGCTGGACTGAGGGCTTGTAGGCCTATTATAAGGCAGGTCCTCACCAGACCATCACCGGCAACAACATCGCCTATGGGCACAAACCCACTGTCGCTGGACCAGACAGGACTGGCAAATAGTGCTCTTCACTGACGAGTCGTGGTTTTGTCTCACCAGGGTTGATGGTCGGATTCACGTTATCATTGAAGGAATGAGCGTTACACCGAGGCCTGTACTCTGGAGCGGGATCGATTTGGAGGTGGAGGGTCAGTCATGGTCTGGGGCGGTGTGTCACAGCACATTGGACTGAGCTTGTTGTCATGCAGGCAATCTCAATGCTGTGCCTTACAGGGAAGACATCCTCCTCCTCATGTGGTACCCTTCCTGCAGCTCATCCTGACATGACCCTCCAGCATGACAATGCCACCAGCCCATACTGCTCATGTTCTGTGCCTGATTTCCTGCAAGACAGGAATGTCAGTTCTGCCATGGCCAGTGAAGAGCCCGGATCTCAAATCCCATTGAGCTCATCTGGGACCTGTTGGATCGGAGGTTGAGGGCTAGGGCATCCCCCCCCCCCCCAGAAATGTCCGGGAATTTGCAGGTGCCTTGGTGGAAGAGTGGGGTAACATCTCACAGCAAGAACTAGCAAATCTGGTGCAGTCCATGAGGATGACATTGCAGTACCCTAATGCCCGATGGTGACCACACCAGATACTGACTGTTACTTTTGATTTTGACCCCCCCTTTGTAAATATAAATATTTACACATGCTAAGTTTGCTGAAAATAAACACAGTTGACAGTGAGTGAGGCCCCGTTTCTTTTTTTGCTGAGTTTACATTAAACGTGACATTTCACAACACATTATTGCACACTACAACATATCTACAATACAAAATCCATATGTTRGTGTGTTTATGCGTGTGTCTCTTCACAGCCCGCACTGTTCCATAAGGTGTGGATTTTACTACTTGTATGAGTTATTTGATGTGGAATAGAGTGATGAAGTCAATCTTTCCTCTACTTTGAGCCAAGAGAGATTGACATGAATAAGATGCATGTGAGCTCTCCGTGTACATTTAAGGGCCAGCTGCTCTGTTCTGGGACAACTGAAATGTGCCTCTGTGGCACTTGACCATATGACTGGGCAGTAGTCCAGGTGRGGCAACACTAGGGCCTGTGTCGTGGAAATTCAACACTAAGCACTCAAATTCAAAGTAAATAAAGCACTCTCAATACAAGCCTTCCCGTTCCCTTTCCAGTCCCTTTATACTGCTACACAAACAAGTCATAGAAGCATGGTTGGTTCCTGCATGAGACTGACTGATACCACACCAGGCTTCTTACCTTGAAACCGAGATACTCCTTATTGTTCCCAGAGCAATGTTCTGGGCGTACTGACAAATTGCTTATCAGTGATYGTGTGGATCCCTCCTTCGTACAATCAATCAGTCACTCGCATGAACCCAACCAAGTTGGTTATTAGAAAAGCAGCATTGTGTTAAACATACGTTCATTCACACAAGAACATTTCCATCACAACTGTATGACTTGTTTTGTTGATAGCCTTGTCACGGAAGCAGAGCAGCGCTTTATTACAGACAAACCTCTGCCCATCTTAGTTAATATTGCATCAATATGTTTTGACCATGACAGTTTACAATCCAGGGCTACACCAAGCAGTTTAGTCTCCTCAACTTGCTCAATTTCCTTGATGGAGGGGTAACAGAAGCAGGCTGATACGCCCATAGARGAAGCAGTCTGTCCTTTCTTGCTCCATCCGTCTGCACACAGGAATCTCCTTAACTTTTTGGGTTGCTGTATAGTTTTTCAAATCAATCAACCTGTTTGCTCTAACAGCASCAGGAGTTTTACATTTGGTATCAAGTGTTAGGTTGAATCTTCTGAAGGCTGGCTTGCCAGACTGGATGCATAAATTAACCAGTGRTTCTTCTCTTTTTTTAAACTAATTTGAATTAGGTTGCCATGTTTCTTCTCTTTTCATTCAAACTGCTAAAGTTGGTTGTCCTCAATCAATCAAATGTATTTAAATCAGCAATGTCACGAAGTGCTATACAGAAACCCAGCCTAAAACCCCAAACAGCAAGCAATGCAGATGTAGAAGAACGGTGGCTAGGAAAAARTCCCTAGAAAGGCAGGGACCTAGGAAGAAACCTAGAGAGTAAATGTCAGTTGGCTTTTCATAGCCGAGCATTCAGAGTTCGAGACAGCTGGTGCAGTAGAGAGAGAGTTGATAACAGCAGGTCTGGGACATGGTACAGTACCATGTCCGGTGAACAGGTCAGGGTTTAATAGCCGTAGGCAAAACAGTTGAAACTGGAGCAGCAGCACGACCAGTTGGACAGGGGACAGCAAGGAGTCATCAGGCCAGGTAGTCCTGAGGCATGGTCCTAGGGCCCAGGTCCTCCGGGAGGGGAGGGAGAGGGAAAGAGAGAATTAGAGGGAGTATACTTAAATTCACACAGGACACAGGATAAGACAGAAGAATTACACCAGATAWAACAGACTGTCGGGGACACAAACTATTGCAGCATAGATACTGGAGGGTGAGACAGGAGGGGTTGCGAGACACTGTGGCCCCTTCTGATATTAGCCACGGACAGGGCCAACGAGGCAGGATATAACTCCACCCACTTTGCCAAAGCACAGCCCTCACACCACTAGAGGGAAATCCGCAGACCACCAACTTACTACCCTGAGACAATGCTGACGAAGATCTCCTCCACGGRACYAGCCCGAGGGGGCACCAACCCAGACAGGAAGATCACGTCAGTGACTCAACCTACTCAAGTGACGCACCCCTCCTAGGYACGGTATGGAAGAGCACTAGTAAACCAGGGACTCAGCCCCTGTAATAGGGTCAGAGCCAGAGAATCCCAGTGGAGAGAGGGGAACCGGCCAGGCAGAGACAGCAAGGGCGGTTCACCCCTGGGCAGATCAAACCACTCATACTATGACCGCACTGAAGAGATAGATTTTGCAGTAAAATCCTTAAAGGTTGAGACCCGAGTCTAGGCGTCTCTCACAATGGTAGGCAGCCTTTTCCATAACAAAATGGGAGCCTCTATAGGAAGAAGCCCTGCC
>NC_036870.1:9091232-9092493 GCF_002910315.2 Salvelinus sp. IW2-2015
CTTTTCTAAAATATTTGAGAGGAATGGGAGATTCCATATAGGCCGATAGTTTTTTACGTTTTCTGGGTCAGGTTTGGCTTTTTCAAGAGGGGCTTTATTACTGCCACTTTTAGTGACTTTGGTACACTTCCGGTAGTTAGGGAGCCATTTATTATGTTCAACATAGGAGGGCCAAGCACAGGAAGCAGCTCTTTCAGTAGTTTAGTTGGAATAGGGTCCAGTATGCAGCTTGAAGGTTTAGAGGCCATGACTACATTATGTTCATGAATGTGTCAAGAGATATAGGATTAAAAAAGTTTAGTGTCTACATTGATCCTAGGTCCTGGCAGTGTTGTGCAGACTCAGGACGACTGAGCTTTGGAGAAATACGCAGATTTAAAGAGGAGTCCATAATTTGCTTTCAAATGATCATGATCTTTTTGTCGAAGAAGTTCATGAATTCATCACTGCTGAAGTGAAAGCCATCCTCTCTTGGGGAATGCTGCTTTTTAGTTAGCTTTGCYACAGTATCAAAAWMYAATGTTGGYTTGTTCTTATTCTCCTCAATTAYGTTGGAAAAATAGGYTGATCGAGCAGCAGTGAGGTCTCTTCGATACTGCACGGTACTGTCTTTCCAAGCTAGTCGGAAGACTTCCAGTTTGGTGTGGCYCCATTTCCGTTACAATTTTCTGGAAGCTTGRTTCAGGGCTCAGGTATTTTCTGTATACCAGGGAGCTAGTTTCTTYTGACAAATGTTTTTTGTTTTTCGGGGTGCGACTGCATCTAGGGTATTACACAAAGTTACATTTKATTCTTCAGTTAGGTGYTTAACCAATTTTTGTCCTCCGATGTCCTTGGGTAGGTGGAGGGAGTCTGGAAGGGRATCTAGGAARCTTTGAGTTGTCCGAGAATTTATAGCACGGCTTTCGATGATCCTTGGTCGGGGTCTAAGCAGAAGATTTGTTGCGATTGCAAACGTAATAAGATGGTGGTCCGATAGTCCAGAATTATGAGGGAAAATGTTTAGATCCACAATATTTATTCCACGGGACAAAACTAGSTCCAGYGTATGACTGTGGCAGTGAGTAGGTCCAAAGACATGTTGGACAAAACCCACTGAGTCGATGATGGCTASAAAAGCCTTTTGGAGTGGGTCTGTGGACTTTTCCATGTGAAAAGTCACCAAAAATGTTAATATTATCTGCCATGACTACAAAGTCCGATAGGAATTCAGGGAACTCAGTGATGAACGCTCTATATGACCTATGAGGCCTGTTAACAG